>NC_052335.1:37015367-37160601 GCF_016432855.1 Salvelinus namaycush
GTGAAGGAGGAAAGGAGGTGCTGCCGTTTGGGATACAATCCAGGAGTCATCATCTTCTAACCCTGAAATTACTAAAGTATTATCCTGTAGTCATGGAGACACACACACACGCGCTATGGAGAGAGCGAACTGACACACTCGCGCACGTGCACACACACACGCACGCTCACGCGCACACACGCACACGCGCACACGCACACACGCGCTCACACACGGGTGCACCAATCCTTTCCTCTGTTCCATGGTGCCTGTAAGTAATATAGGAGTATGCAATGTAACGAGCCCTGAGACACACACACACACACACACACACAATGGCGTACATAGCGTAATGAGTGGGGAGGGGAAAGGAGGAGAAGGAGGGGCTGTGAATGAAAGTCTGAGAAGCTGCGGCGAGTTGCCAGAGGGACACATTTGAGGGTAACACAGGGTGCGTTGAGTGATGGGGGGGAGCAGTGTTTAGAAACACCAGTCTGTAGTCTCAGAGCCTGGCTGTCTGCATAACGCCCCCGCCTCCCTCCACCACATGGACCCCCACCACTGTAAGCAGGATGGTACATACACACTCACTGCATGGCATACCACGCCTACTGCCTGCATGTGCAACGCTAAAATTAGCCCCCCTAGAACCAGATGGAATTTTGGAGCAGAATAAACTTTTGGGGAATTTATTATATTAAGCCTTTCCAAGGAAAGAATATTAGGAACACAAGAAAGAGAGAAGGGAAGAAGGGGAGAACAGAAGAAAGAGAGAAGGGGAGAAGGGGGAAGAGAAGAAAGAGAGAAGGGGAGAAGGGGGGAAGAAAAGAAGGAGAGAAGGGGAGAAGGGGGAAGGAAGAAGGAGAGAAGGGAGGAAGAAAGAGAGAAGGGAGAAGGGGGGAAGAAAAGAAGGAGAGAAGGGGAGAAGGGGGAAGGGAAGAAGGAGAGAAGGGGAGAAGAAAGAGAGAAGGGGAGAAGGGGGGAAGAAAAGAAGGAGAGAAGGGGAGAAGGGGGAAAAGAAGAAAGAGAGAAGGGGGAAGAGAAGAAAGAGAGAAGGGGAGAAGGGGGGAAGAGAAGTAAGAGAGAAGGGGAGAAGGGGGGAAGAGAAGAAAGAGAGAAGGGGAGAAGGGGGAAGAGAAGATGGAGAGAAGGGGAAGAGACGAAAGAGAGAAGGGAAGAAGGGGGGAAGAGAAGAAAGGGAGAAGGGGGGAAGAGAGGAGAGAGAGAGAAGGAGAGAACAGAAGAAAGAGAGAAGGGGAGAACAGAAGAGAGAGAGAGAAGGAGAGAACAGAAGAAAGAGAGAAGGGAAGAAGGGGGGAAGAGAAGAAAGAGAGAAGGGGAGAACAGAAGAGAGAGAGAGAAGGAGAGAACAGAAGAAAGAGAGAAGGGAAGAAGGGAGGAAGAGAAGAGAGAGAGAAGGGGAGAAGGGGGGAAGAGAAGAAAGAGAGACAAAACAACGAGACCTGTGACTCGTCCAGTGTTCTATCACGAGGCCTATGAGTCGATGTCCACTATAGAGCTACTATTTATCCGTAATGTAAGGCCAATGAACTGCAGACTACTGGACCTGAAAATCCCCCACAAAAGGGCACGGATGGGAAGCATCCGTAGTAAAAAATCTGTCTTCAGAGGGCCAACTGTCTAACACGTAATGAGATCTTGAGATCTGGGCACTGTTGCAACATTACCATAGAACTGTAGGACCAACCATGAAAAGGCACTTGAGTATAAAAAGGTTATGAAAAACCAAGTGCTAACCAAGGACGTGCAGGTGCCAGACGAACCTTTACATGCTACCAGAACCAACGTGGTGGAACCCATTGTTGAGGAGCCTTAATTTGCAAACAGAAGGTGGTGACCAACCGTAGTCAGTTGGGGAGGATGTTTTGAAGCTTGCATAGAGAAGCCTTTCCTCGGGTCAGTTCAGGCAATATGTATCCCAGCTCTTAGAAACGGAGGGCTCCATCTGTAACAATAAACACAATTATTAGAATGATTACAAATAAAAAAAAACATGAAATTAGCATTAAGCAGACAGTGAAGATACTGCGAGACACTTGTGAAGCTCAGTCTATCTTTTTGGAAGGTGTTTTGCCTTTGTCTGATACTTCAGCAACTGGTGTGTTAGTACAAGGCGTGGAAATGTTCCATTGTATAATGTGAAACTCAAGTCTGATCTTATTTCTGGTTCCGTTGTCGTTGGAGTGAGTCCTAGCCTGCCGGTGAAGGGGGTCTCATTCATTTTGGGAAACGTTTTGGCCGGAGGGAAGGTCGTGCCAAACCCTGTCGTTTGCAAGAATCCTAGAGTAGAGGAACCCGATGGGCTATCAGAAAAGAGTTCCCAGCATGTGCCGTTACACAGGCTATGTCTAAGAAAGTTGAAGCGAGCAAGTCAAGTGTTGAGGAGGATGAGTGATCCTGATTTGGGGAAAACTCCTGAGTTGAAAACCCCAAAGGTGAGCGAGTTTGTAGGACTGCTGAAGGAAGAGAGGGTCCCTACAGTTGACACTTCCATGTATCAGATGCAGCTGATTGTGGAACAGAGTAATGATGTGTCCCTCTCCCCTCTTTTTGCTGAGATACGTCCAGAGGATCATTTTCATGAAGTTCATGTGGGTTACCTTGACAGTGTTCCAATGAGGCAGTTTGGGCAGGACTATAGGCCCAGTGTGTCTCAAATTGTCGTTCCAATTACGCTTTCGACAAGAGATACTGAAGTTGGCTCACGGTGGTAGTATGCCAGGCCATCTTGGGGTCAGCATGACAAACAGGATGTTGTTTCTTACTGTAAATCCTGTCGCGTTTGCCCTTGGATGGGTAAACTGAACCAAGCCGTACCAATGGCACCTTTGCAGCCTACTCCTGCTTTTGACAAACCTTTCAGCAGGGATCTGGTGAATTGTGTTGATCCTTTGCCCAAAGCAAAGAATGTTAATGAGTTTCTCTTAACCATTATGTGCTCTGTCACTCGTTTCCCTGAGGCCATTCCACTAAGGGAAATCACAAAAGGAAAGTTATTATTCATATTACAGGAATTTCCCCTTGAAATCAGACATGCCCGTGGTAAAGACAATTTGGTAGCTGAATGTCTTTCAAGGGTGGGCAGTCATTACGTTTTGTGTTTTGTGTTTGTGTGTAGCCCTGGCTCACCATTTATTTTGACTGCACTCTTTGCCATTCTGGAGATGTGTTTTGGTTTGGTTGGGCTTGTTCCAAGGGGAGGAGAGTTATAGCACCGTACATGAGTTTTTCAAACCTTTCGAGTTTTAGGCAACTATAAAAAAAAAAATACAAAGAAAACGTTACTGTAACGTTAGCAGTTAACTTAGCTAACACACCCGCAACAACACACATGCTATCAAGCAGATCTATTGTAGAGCTAACTTAGGGCAAGGGAACTTGTTTATGATGTAGAGCTAACTTAGGGCCTAGGATCTTGTTTATGATTTAGAGCTAACTTAGGGCAAGGGAACTTGTTTATGATGTAGAGTTGCTCAACTTTCAGAATTTCAAGAAGGCGCCAAAACTGAACTAAAGTTAGCTAGTGTCCAGGTAATAACACAATTACTTTACGGGGCTAGGTGATATGCCAATAAATTACTTTCCAGCAGCTATCGTAAAAAAATCATCATCAAATCAAATCAAATGTATTTATATAGCCCTTCGTACATCAGCTGATATCTCAAAGTGCTGTACAGAAACCCAGCATAAAACCCCAAACAGCAAGCAATGCAGGTGTAGAAGCACGGTGGCTAGGAAAAACTCCCTAGAAAGGCCAAAACCTAGGAAGAAACCTAGAGAGGAACCAGGCTATGAGGGGGTGGCCAGTCTCTCTCTGTGCTGTGCCGGGTGGAGATTATAAAAAGAACATGGCCAAGATGTTCAAAATGTTCATAAATGACAAGCATGGTCAAATAATAATCAGGAATAAATGTCAGTTGCCTTTTCATAGCCGATCATTAAGAGTTGAAAACAGCAGGTCTGGGACAGGTAGGGGTTCCATAACCGCAGGCAGAACAGTTGAAATGGACGAGCAGCCAGCGAAGGCCAGGTGGGACTGGGGACAGCAAGGAGTCATCATGCCCGGTAGTCCTGACGTATGGTCCTAGGGCTCAGTTCCTCCAAAGAGAGAGAGAAAGAAAGAGAGAAGGAGAGAATTAGAGAGAGCCAAGATGTTCAAAAATGTTCATAAATGACAAGCATGGTCAAATAATAATCAGGAATAAATGTCAGGTGGCTTTTCATAGCCGATCATTAAGAGTTGAAAACAGCAGGTCTGGGACAGGTAGGGGTTCCATAACTGCAGGCAGAACAGTTGAAACTGGGACAGCAGCAAGGCCAGGTGGACTGGGGACAGCAAGGAGTCATCATGCCCAGTAGTCCTGACGTATGGTCCTAGGGTCAGGTCCTCCGAGAGAGAGAAAGAGAAAGAAGAGAAGAGAGAATTAGAGAGAGCATAATTAAATTCCCACAGGAACTGGATAAGACAGGGAGAAGTACTCCAGATATAACCAACTGGCCCTAGCCCCCCCGACACAAACTACTGCAGCATAAATACTGGAGGCTGAGACAGGAGGGTCAGGAGACACTGTGGCCCCATCCGATGATACCCCCGGACAGGGCCAAACAGGAAGGATATAACCCCACCCACTTTGCCAAAGCACAGCCCCCGCACCACTAGAGGGATATCTTCAGCCACCAACTTACAATCCCGAGACAAGGCCGAGTATAGCCACAAAGATCTCCACCACAGCACAAAACAAGGGGGGGCGCCAACCCAGACAGGAAGATCACGTCAGTAACTCAACCCACTCAAGTGACGCACCCCTCCTAGGGACGGCATGAAAGAGCACCAGTAAGCCAGTGACTCAGCCCCTGTAATAGGGTTAGAGGTAGAGAATCCCAGTGGAGGGGAACCGGCCAGGCAGAGACAGCAAGGGCGGTTCGTTGCTCATATATGTGACCTTGTTCTTGCAGAGGATAGCTACAATTTGAAATGACTCTGTGTGCTGCCTGCTAAAGAAAGTTTATGACACAAGACAACTTGTTGTTCAGCAAACAGTAAAATGTTCATTGTAATGTTGTTGATATTGCCTGTGTCACGCCCTGACCTTAGAGAGCCCTTGGTTCTCTATGGTGTAGTAGGTCAGGGCGTGACTAGGGGTGTTTCTCAGAGCAGAGAGAGAGACAGAGAGAGGAGAGAGAGGAGAGAGAGAGAGAGAGGGAGAGAGAGAGAGAGAGACAGACAGACAGAGAGAGAGAGAGAGAGAGAGACAGAGAGAGACAGAGAGAGGAGAGAGAGAGAGAGAGAGAGAGAGAGAGAGAGAGAGAGGAGAGAGAGAAAGGATTCTTTAAAGTAGCCACCCTTTGCCTTGTTGACATCTTTGTACACTCTTGGCATTCTCTCAACCAGCTTCATGAGGAATGCTTTCCCAACAGTCTTGAAAGAGTTCCCACATATGCTGAGCGCTTGTTGGCTACGAGTGAGTGAGTGTGAGAGAGAGAGAGAGAGAGCGAAGAAGTTTTCGCCTCTGATATGTGTGAGGGTGTGTGATGCTAGAATGATTACATTTCCCCGTTTGATCCAGCTAATCATCTAACTGGATGATTCAGAGGGGAGGAGGAATATTTGTCTGAGAGAGGAGAGGCGAGGAGAGGAGAGGAGAGGTGAGGAGAGGAGAGGAGAGGAGAGGAGAGGAGAGGAGAGGAGAGGAGAGGAGAGGAGAGGAGAGGAGAGGAGAGGAGAGGAGAGGAGAGGAGAGGAGAGAGCGTTACCGTTTCTATAGTGTATCCACCTGATCATGGAGTTAGGGAGGGAGTCTAGAGATGGAAACACACAAACAAACAAATACACAGAGTTTAGAAAGAAAGAGGACAGGATTAACTGGAACCTGTCTCTCAACGTGATCAAGACAAAGGAGATGGACTGTAGGAAATGAGCACCCCTTTAACATCGACAGGACTGAAGTGGAGCGGGTTGAGAGTTTCAAGTTCCTTGGTGTCCACATCACCAACAAACTAGAATGGTCCAAACACACCAGGACAGTCGTGAAGAGGGCACGACAAAACCTATTCCCCCCTCAAGAGACTGAAAAGATTCTGTGTGGGTCCTCAGATCCTCAAAAAGTTCCACAGCTGCACCATCGAGAACATCCTGACCGGTTGCATCACCGCCTGCTATGGCAACTGCTCGGCCTCTGACCGCAAGCCATTACAGAGGGTAGTCTGTACGGCCCAGTACATCACCAGGGCCAAGCTTCCTGCCATCCAGGATGTCTATACCAGGCAGTGACAGAGAAAGTCTCTCTGCTACGGTACCGGAGCGCCACGTCTGGGAAAGAAAAGCTCCTCAACAGCTTCTACCCCAAAGCCACCAGACGGAACATCTAAACAAAAGGCTATTTACATTGACATCCCCTTTTAGTTTTTATACTATTTCTACTCGCTGTTTATTATCTGTGTCACTTCACATATTACCTTAAATAACTGGTACCCCCTGTATATAGCCTCCACATTGACTCTGTACCGTAACACCATGTATATAGCCTCCACATTGACTCTGTACAGTAACACCCTGTATATAGCCTCCACATTGACTCTGTACCGTAACACCCTGTATATAGCCTCCACATTGACTCTGTACCGTAACACCCTGTATATAGCCTCCACATTGACTCTGTACTGGTACCCCCTGTATATAGCCTCCACATTGACTCTGTACCATAACACCCTGTATATAGCCTCCACATTGACTCTGTACCGGTACCCCCTGTATATAGCCTCCACATTGACTCTGTACTGATACCCCCCTGTATATAGCCTCCACATTGACTCTGTACCGTAACACCCTGTATATAGCCTCCACATTGACTCTGTACCGTAACACCCTGTATATAGCCTCCACATTGACTCTGTACCGGTACCCCCTGTATATAGCCTCCACATTGACTCTGTACCGGTACCCCCTGTATATAGCCTCCACATTGACTCTGTACCATAACACCCTGTATATAGCCTCCACATTGACTCTGTACCGGTACCTGCTGTATATAGCCTCCACATTGACTCTGTACCGGTACCCCCTGTATACAGCCTCCACATTGACTCTGTACCGGTACCCCCTGTATATAGCCTCCACATTGACTCTGTACCGGTACCCCCTGAATATAGCCTCCACATTGACTCTGTACCATAACACCCTGTATATAGCCTCCACATTGACTCTGTACCGGTACCCCCTGTATATAGCCTCCACATTGACTCTGTACCGGTACCCCCTGTATATAGCCTCCACATTGACTCTGTACCATAACACCCTGTATATAGCCTCCACATTGACTCTGTACCGGTACCCGCTGTATATAGCCTCCACATTGACTCTGTACCGGTACCCCCTGTATATAGCCTCCACATTGACTCTGTACCGGTACCCCCTGTATATAGCCTCCACATTGACTCTGTACCGGTACCCCCTGTATATAGCCTCCACATTGACTCTGTACCGGTACCCCCTGTATATAGCCTCCACATTGACTCTGTACCGGTACCCCCTGTATATAGCCTCCACATTGACTCTGTACCGGTACCCCCTGTATATAGCCTCCACATTGACTCTGTACCGGTACCCCTTGTATATAGCCTCCACATTGACTCTGTACCGGTACCCCCTGTATATAGCCTCCACATTGACTCTGTACCGGTACCCCCTGTATATAGCCTCCACATTGACTCTGTACCGGTACCCCCTGTATATAGCCTCCACATTGACTCTGTACCATAACACCCTGTATATAGCCTCCACATTGACTCTGTACCGGTACCCCCTGTATATAGCCTCCACATTGACTCTGTACCGGTACCCCCTGTATATAGCCTCCACATTGACTCTGTACCGGTACCCCCTGTATACAGCCTCCACATTGACTCTGTACCGGTACCCCCTGTATATAGCCTCCACATTGACTCTGTACCGGTACCCCCTGTATATAGCCTCCACATTGACTCTGTACCGTATCCCCCTGTATATAGCCTCCACATTGACTCTGTACCATAACACCCTGTATATAGCCTCCACATTGACTCTGTACCGTACCCCCTGTATATAGCCTCCACATTGACTCTGTACCGTAACACCCTGTATATAGCCTCCACATTGACTCTGTACCGGTACCCCCTGTATATAGCCTCCACATTGACTCTGTACCGGTACACCCTGTATATAGCCTCCACATGGACTCTGTACCGGTACCCCCTGTATATAGCCTCCACATTGACTCTGTACCGTAACACCCTGTATACAGCCTCCACATTGACTATGTACCGTAACACCCTGTATATAGCCTCCACATTGACTCTGTACCGGTACCCCCTGTATATAGCCTCCACATTGACTATGTACTGTAACACCCTGTATATAGCCTCCACATTGACTATGTACCGTAACACCCTGTATATAGCCTCCACATTGACTATGTACTGTAATACCCTGTATATAGCCTCCACATTGACTATGTACTGTAATACCCTGTATAGAGCCTCCACATTGACTCTGTACCGTAACACCCTGTATATAGCCTCCACATTGACTCTGTACTGTAATACCCTGTATAGAGCCTCCACATTGACTCTGTACCGTAATACCCTGTATATAGCCTCCACATTGACTCTGTACCGTAAAACCCTGTATACAGCCTTCGTATTGTAAATGTCTTGTGCTACTTTTTGATCGATTAGATTTTTTTAACTTTAGTTTATTTAGTAAATATTTGATTAACTGTGTTTCTTGAACTGCATTGTTGTAAGTAAGCATTTCACTGTACATTTTACACCTGTTTTATTTTGCGCATTTGACAAATACAATTTGATTTGATTTGAGGAAGGAGAGGAACGTTTTTTTGATAGAGAGATGGAGGTGAGAGAAGAGGGAACGATAGAGAAGGGTGTGTTTGTATCTGAGCACATCTCACACATAACCCCTCTGAGGTATACAATCCAGGATGTCACAGCTGTTGATACACTCCTAGTCTGGGTGGCCAAGCACCTTCTGCTGGCTCAGACATTACCACACCTTCATCGTCATCATCATCATCAGTCTGGTTTTTATATAACAGATATATTTCATGTTTTTCTGTATATAAATCCAGATCAACTAGCTCATGTCAGCTAGCATTATTTAGCCCGTAGATTTTGTTGTAGCGTTTGAGTCACTCAAATATCACATGAAAACACATTTGACATGGCAAAATGTAGAGAATTGCAAGCCAATGAGCTTTAAAAATGCAAAATGTTCTGCGCTCCCCATAACAAACTGTGTAGAACTGCAGGAAATAACCTTTAAACCTGCAAAATGTTCTCTCCGCCAACAAGAGGGGTGTGAACAGGTTGTGTCATGAACAGTGCTGAGATGGGAGAACCTGCCAAATGGACAACAGTCTCTAGAGCACCATCTGCCCACAGAAATAGACGTGGGGTGCGAGAAGTTCCCCAATGCTGGAAGGGGGACCTGAGTAAAACATTTTGGGAACCCCTGCTGTATAGCACTTCACCAATCTGGGCTTTATGGGAAAAAAGAAGCCACTCCTGAGAAAAAGGCACATGACAGCATGACTGAAGTGTTGCAAAAAGGAAGGCAAAAGATTATGTTGGGACTAAAATGTAGCTCTTTGGCCTGAATACAAAGCACTTGCGTCTAGAGAAAACCAGGCATAGCTCATCACTCGTCTGTGAAGAATGGTGGTGGCAGTATCATGCTATGGGGATGCTTTTCAGCAGCAGGGACTGGGAGACTGGTTAGGAGAGAGGAAAACAAAGAATGGAGCCAAATACAGAACAAATCCTTGATGAGAACCTGCTTCAGAGTAAAACCTTAGACTGGGGATGACGATTTATGTTCCAACAGGACAATGACCCCAAACATACAGCCAAAGCAACACTTCAGAATGCGAAAGTCCTTGAGTGGCCAAAGCCCAGAAATGAATCCCAATGAAAAGTCTTTGGAAAGACTTGAAGATTGCTGTCCACCACTGCTCCCTGTCTATCTTATTAGAGCATGAGAAAATGTAAAAGGAAGAATGGGAGAAAATCCCAAAATCTAGATGTGCAAAGCTGAGACAGACGTACCCAAGATGACTCAAAGCTGAGACAGACATACCCAAGATGACTCAAAGCTGAGACAGACGTACCCAAGATGACTCAAAGCTGAGACAGACGTACCCAAGATGACTCAAAGCTGAGACAGACGTACCCAAGATGACTCAAAGCTGAGACAGACGTACCCAAGATGACTCAAAGCTGAGACAGACGTACCCAAGATGACTCAAAGCTGAGACAGAAGTACCCAAGATGACTCAAAGCTGAGACAGACATACCCAAGATGACTCAAAGCTGAGACAGACGTACCCAAGATGACTCAAAGCTGAGACAGACGTACCCAAGATGACTCAAAGCTGAGACAGACGTACCCAAGATGACTCAAAGCTGAGACAGACATACACAAGATGACTCAAAGCTGAGACAGACATACCCAAGATGACTCAAAGCTGAGACAGACGTACCCAAGATGACTCAAAGCTGAGACAGACGTACCCAAGATGACTCAAAGCTGAGACAGACGTACCCAAGATGACTCAAAGCTGAGACAGACGTACCCAAGATGACTCAAAGCTGAGACAGACGTACCCAAGATGACTCAAAGCTGAGACAGACGTACACAAGATGACTCAAAGCTGAGACAGACGTACCCAAGATGACTCAAAGCTGAGACAGACGTACCCAAGATGACTCAAAGCTGAGACAGACGTACACAAGATGACTCAATGCTGAGACAGACGTACCCAAGATGACTCAAAGCTGAGACAGACGTACCCAAGATGACTCAAAGCTGAGACAGACGTACCCAAGATGACTCAAAGCTGAGACAAACATACACAAGATGACTCAAAGCTGAGACAGACGTACACAAGATGACTCAAAGCTGAGACAGACGTACACAAGATGACTCAAAGCTGAGACAGACGTACCCAAGATGACTCAAAGCTGAGACAGACGTACCCAAGATGACTCAAAGCTGAGACAGACGTACCCAAGATGACTCAAAGCTGAGACAGACGTACCCAAGATGACTCAAAGCTGAGACAGACGTACACAAGATGACTCAAAGCTGAGACAGACGTACCCAAGATGACTCAAAGTTGAGACAGACGTACCCAAGATGACTCAAAGCTGAGACAGACGTCCCCAAGATGACTCAAAGCTGAGACAGACGTACCCAAGATGACTCAAAGCTGAGACAGACGTACCCAAGATGACTCAAAGCTGAGACAGACATACACAAGATGACTCAAAGCTGAGACAGACGTACACAAGATGACTCAAAGCTGAGACAGACGTACACAAGATGACTCAAAGCTGAGACAGACGTACACAAGATGACTCAAAGCTGAGACAGACGTACACAAGATGACTCAAAGCTGAGACAGACTTACCCAAGATGACTCAAAGCTGAGACAGACATACACAAGATGACTCAAAGCTGAGACAGACGTACACAAAATGACTCAAAGCTGAGACAGACGTACCCAAGATGACTCAAAGCTGAGACAGACGTACCCAAGATGACTCAAAGCTGAGACAGACGTACACAAGATGACTCAAAGCTGAGACAGACGTACCCAAGATGACTCAAAGCTGAGACAGACGTACCTAAGATGACTCAAAGCTGAGAAAGACGTACCCAAGATGACTCAAAGCTGAGACAGACATACACAAGATGACTCAAAGCTGAGACAGACGTACACAAGATGACTCAAAGCTGAGACAGACATACACAAGATGACTCAAAGCTGAGACAGACGTACCCAAGATGACTCAAAGCTGAGACAGACATACCCAAGATGACTCAAAGCTGAGACAGACATACCCAAGATGACTCAAAGCTGAGACAGACGTACACAAGATGACTCAAAGCTGAGACAGACATACCCAAGATGACTCAAAGCTGAGACAGACATACACAAGATGACTCAAAGCTGAGACAGACGTACCCAAGATGACTCAAAGCTGAGACAGACGTACCCAAGATGACTCAAAGCTGAGACAGACGTACACAAGATGACTCAAAGCTGAGACAGACGTACCCAAGATGACTCAAAGCTGAGACAGACGTACACAAGATGACTCAATGCTGAGACAGACGTACCCAAGATGACTCAAAGCTGAGACAGACGTACCCAAGATGACTCAAAGCTGAGACAGACGTACCCAAGATGACTCAAAGCTGAGACAAACATACACAAGATGACTCAAAGCTGAGACAGACGTACACAAGATGACTCAAAGCTGAGACAGACGTACACAAGATGACTCAAAGCTGAGACAGACGTACCCAAGATGACTCAAAGCTGAGACAGACGTACCCAAGATGACTCAAAGCTGAGACAGACGTACCCAAGATGACTCAAAGCTGAGACAGACGTACCCAAGATGACTCAAAGCTGAGACAGACGTACACAAGATGACTCAAAGCTGAGACAGACGTACCCAAGATGACTCAAAGCTGAGACAGACGTACCCAAGATGACTCAAAGCTGAGACAGACGTACCCAAGATGACTCAAAGTTGAGACAGACGTACCCAAGATGACTCAAAGCTGAGACAGACGTCCCCAAGATGACTCAAAGCTGAGACAGACGTACCCAAGATGACTCAAAGCTGAGACAGACGTACCCAAGATGACTCAAAGCTGAGACAGACATACACAAGATGACTCAAAGCTGAGACAGACGTACCCAAGATGACTCAAAGCTGAGACAGACGTACACAAGATGACTCAAAGCTGAGACAGACATACACAAGATGACTCAAAGCTGAGACAGACGTACACAAGATGACTCAAAGCTGAGACAGACGTACCCAAGATGACTCAAAGCTGAGACAGACGTACCCAAGATGACTCAAAGCTGAGACAGACGTACCCAAGATGACTCAAAGCTGAGACAGACGTACCCAAGATGACTCAAAGCTGAGACAGACGTACACAAGATGACTCAAAGCTGAGACAGACGTACCCAAGATGACTCAAAGCTGAGACAGACGTACCCAAGATGACTCAAAGCTGAGACAGACGTACCCAAGATGACTCAAAGTTGAGACAGACGTACCCAAGATGACTCAAAGCTGAGACAGACGTCCCCAAGATGACTCAAAGCTGAGACAGACGTACCCAAGATGACTCAAAGCTGAGACAGACGTACCCAAGATGACTCAAAGCTGAGACAGACATACACAAGATGACTCAAAGCTGAGACAGACGTACCCAAGATGACTCAAAGCTGAGACAGACGTACACAAGATGACTCAAAGCTGAGACAGACATACACAAGATGACTCAAAGCTGAGACAGACGTACACAAGATGACTCAAAGCTGAGACAGACTTACCCAAGATGACTCAAAGCTGAGACAGACATACACAAGATGACTCAAAGCTGAGACAGACGTACACAAAATGACTCAAAGCTGAGACAGACGTACCCAAGATGACTCAAAGCTGAGACAGACGTACCCAAGATGACTCAAAGCTGAGACAGACGTACACAAGATGACTCAAAGCTGAGACAGACGTACCCAAGATGACTCAAAGCTGAGACAGACGTACCCAAGATGACTCAAAGCTGAGAAAGACGTACCCAAGATGACTCAAAGCTGAGACAGACATACACAAGATGACTCAAAGCTGAGACAGACGTACACAAGATGACTCAAAGCTGAGACAGACATACACAAGATGACTCAAAGCTGAGACAGACGTACCCAAGATGACTCAAAGCTGAGACAGACATACCCAAGATGACTCAAAGCTGAGACAGACATACCCAAGATGACTCAAAGCTGAGACAGACGTACCCAAGATGACTCAAAGCTGAGACAGACATACCCAAGATGACTCAAAGCTGAGACAGACATACACAAGATGACTCAAAGCTGAGACAGACGTACCCAAGATGACTCAAAGCTGAGACAGACATACCCAAGATGACTCAAAGCTGAGACAGACATACCCAAGATGACTCAAACCTGAGACAGACATACACAAGATGACTCAAAGCTGAGACAGACGTACACAAGATGACTCAAAGCTGAGACAGACATACCCAAGATGACTCAAAGCTGTAATCGCCGCCAACGGTTCTTCTACAAAGTATTTTAACTCAGGGGTGTGAATAATTATGTAAAATAGATATTTCTGTATTTCATTTTCAATAAATGTGTAAAAAAAATCAAAACACAAATCAAATCAAATCAAATGTTAGTGGTCACATACGCTCATTTAGCAGATGGTATCTAATAAATTACTATTATTAATTAATTATATAATAAACTACTGTTCCAAGTAAAACAATTAACTACGGTGCATTCAGAAAGTATTCAGACCCCTTGACTTTTTCCACATTTTGTTACGTTACAGCCTTATACTACAAAGTATTAAATCTTTTTTTCCCTCCTCAATCTACACACAGTACCCCATAATGACAAAGCGAAAACAGGTTTGTAGAAATGTTTGTACATTTATTAAATATAAAAAATGGAAATACCTTATTTATATAAGTATTCAGACCCTTAGTTATGAGACTCGAAATTGCACTCAGGTGCATCCTGTTTCCATTGATCATCCTTGAGATGTTTCTACAACTTGATTGGAGTCCACCTGTGGTAAATTCAATTGATTGGACATGATTTAGAAAGGCACACACCTGTCTATATAAGGTCCCACAGTTGACAGTGCATGCCAGATTAAAAAACCAAGCCATGAGGCCGAAGGAATTGTTCGTAGAGCTCCGAGACAGGATTGTGTTAAAGAACAGTGTCACGTTCCTGACCTGTTTTTCCTTTTTCTTGTATTTATTTAGTTGGTCAGGGCGTGAGTTGGGGTGGGTTGTCTATGTGTTATTTTCTATGTTGGGATGTTTGTGTTCGGCCGGGTATGATTCTCAATCAGAGACAGCTGTCAATCGTTGTCCCTGATTGAGAATCATACTTAGGCAGCCTGGGTTTCACGTGTGTTTTGTGGGTGTTTGTTTCCGTGTCTGTGTTTGTTGCACCACACGGTACTGTATCGGTTTATGCACTTCGTTTATTTGTTTTGTAATTCAGTATTCAGTTTCGTTTTAATAAATCATTATGAACACTAACCACTCTGCGTATTGGTCCGATCCGTCTCGCCTCTCCTCGTCCGAGGAGGAGGAAGAATATGACGATAGCCGTTACAAACAGTTCTGGGGAAGGGTACAAAAAAATGTCTGCAGCATTGAAGGTCACCAAGAACACAGTGGCCTCCATCATTCTTAAATGGAAGTAGTTTGGAACCACCAAGACTCTTCCTAGAGCTGGCCGCCCGGCCAAACTGAGCAATCGGGGGAGAAGGGCCTTGGTCAGGGAGGTGACCAATAACCCGATGGTCACTTTGACAGAGTTCAAGAGTTCCTCTGTGGATGATCCATGCAATATCTATGCAGGGTTTTCCAGCACAGATAGTCTACGGTGCTTTGAGTGTGGGGATTTAGGGTATAAGAGCTTTGCGTTACCCACATAAAGGCCGTAGACAAGGTGAGGCTACAAGCGCCAGTGGGGGGAAATCGAGGTCAATGTGCAGAGGACCATGAGCACGCAGGCAGCAGAGGCTGGGCCTAGCCATGCTAGAGATGGTGGTGTAGATGAGGCTGGGTCTAGCCATGCTAGAGATGGTGGTGTAGATGAGGCTGGGCCTAGTCAGGTTATAGATGGTGGTGTAGATGAGGCTGGGTCTAGTCAGGCTATAGATGGTGGTGTAGATGAGGCTGGGTCTAGTCATGCTAGAGATGGTGGTGTAGATGAGGCTGGGCCTAGTCATGCTAGAGATGGTGGTGTAGATGAGGCTGGGTCTAGTCATGCTGGTGGTGTAGATGAGGCTGGGTCTAGTCATGCTATAGATGGTGGTGTAGATGAGGCTGGGTCTAGTCATGCTGGTGGTGTAGATGAGGCTGGGTCTAGTCATGCTATAGATGGTGGTGTCGATGAGGCTGGGTCTAGTCATGTTATAGATGGTGGTGTAGATGAGGCTGGGTCTAGTCATGCTAGAGATGGTGGTGTAGATGAGGCTGGGTCTAGCCATGCTAGAGATGGTGGTGTCGATGAGGCTGGGTCTAGTCATGCTAGAGATGGTGGTGTAGATGAGGCTGGGCCTAGTCATGCTAGAGATGGTGGTGTCGATGAGGCTGGGTCTAGCCATGCTAGAGATGGTGGTGTAGATGAGGCTGGGTCTAGTCATGCTAGAGATGGTGGTGTAGATGAGGCTGGGTCTAGTCATGCTAGAGATGGTGGTGTCGATGAGGCTGGGTCTAGTCAGGCTGGTGGTGTAGATGAGGCTGGGTCTAGTCAGGTTATAGATGGTGGTGTAGATGAGGCTGGGTCTAGTCAGGCTGGTGGTGTAGATGAGGCTGGGTCTAGTCAGGCTGGTGGTGTAGATGAGGCTGGGTCTAGTCAGGTTATAGATGGTGGTGTAGATGAGGCTGGGTCTAGTCAGGTTATAGATGGTGGTGTAGATGAGGCTGGGTCTAGTCAGGTTATAGATGGTGGTGTAGATGAGGCTGGGTCTAGTCAGGCTGGTGGTGTAGATGAGGCTGGGTCTAGTCAGGTTATAGATGGTGGTGTAGATGAGGCTGGGTCTAGTCAGGTTATAGATGGTGGTGTAGATGAGGCTGGGTCTAGTCAGGTTATAGATGGTGGTGTAGATGAGGCTGGGTCTAGTCAGGTTATAGATGGTGGTGTAGATGAGGCTGGGTCTAGTCAGGTTATAGATGGTGGTGTAGATGAGGCTGGGTCTAGTCATGCTATGGATGGTGGTGTAGATGAGGCTGGGTCTAGTCAGGTTATAGATGGTGGTGTAGATGAGGCTGGGTCTAGTCATGTTATGGATGGTGGTGTAGATGAGGCTGGGTCTAGTCAGGTTATAGATGGTGGTGTAGATGAGGCTGGGTCTAGTCATGCTATAGATGGTGGTGTAGATGAGGCTGGGTCTAGTCAGGTTATAGATGGTGGTGTAGATGAGGCTGGGTCTAGTCATGCTGGTGGTGTAGATGAGGCTGGGTCTAGTCAGGTTATAGATGGTGGTGTAGATGAGGCTGGGTCTAGTCAGGCTGGTGGTGTAGATGAGGCTGGGTCTAGTCAGGTTATAGATGGTGGTGTAGATGAGGCTGGGTCTAGTCAGGTTATAGATGGTGGTGTAGATGAGGCTGGGTCTAGTCAGGTTATAGATGGTGGTGTAGATGAGGCTGGGTCTAGTCAGGTTATAGATGGTGGTGTAGATGAGGCTGGGTCTAGTCAGGTTATAGATGGTGGTGTAGATGAGGCTGGGTCTAGTCATGCTATGGATGGTGGTGTAGATGAGGCTGGGTCTAGTCAGGTTATAGATGGTGGTGTAGATGAGGCTGGGTCTAGTCATGTTATGGATGGTGGTGTAGATGAGGCTGGGTCTAGTCAGGTTATAGATGGTGGTGTAGATGAGGCTGGGTCTAGTCATGCTATAGATGGTGGTGTAGATGAGGCTGGGTCTAGTCAGGTTATAGATGGTGGTGTAGATGAGGCTGGGTCTAGTCAGGTTATAGATGTAGATGAGGCTGGGTCTAGTCAGGTTATAGATGGTGGTGTAGATGAGGCTGGGTCTAGTCAGGTTATAGATGGTGGTGTAGATGAGGATGGGTCTAGTCAGGCTATAGATGGTGGTGTAGATGAGGCTGGGTCTAGTCATGCTATAGATGTGGTGTAGATGAGGCTGGGTCTAGTCATGCTAAAAATGGAGGTGTAGATGAGGCTGGGTCTAGTCAGGTTATAGATGGTGGTATAGATGAGGCTGGGTCTAGTCATGTCATGGATGGTGGTGTAGATGAGGCTGGGTCTAGTCATGTTATAGATGGTGGTGTAGATGAGGCTGGGTCTAGTCAGGTTATAGATGGTGGTATAGATGAGGCTGGGTCTAGTCATGCTATAGATGGTGGTGTAGATGAGGCTGGGTCTAGTCAGGTTATAGATGGTGGTGTAGATGAGGCTGGGCCTAGTCATGCTAGAGATGGTGGTGTAGATGAGGCTGGGTCTAGTCATGCTAGAGATGGTGGTGTCGATGAGGCTGGGTCTAGTCAGGCTGGTGGTGTAGATGAGGCTGGGTCTAGTCAGGTTATAGATGGTGGTGTAGATGAGGCTGGGTCTAGTCAGGCTGGTGGTGTAGATGAGGCTGGGTCTAGTCAGGCTGGTGGTGTAGATGAGGCTGGGTCTAGTCAGGTTATAGATGGTGGTGTAGATGAGGCTGGGTCTAGTCAGGTTATAGATGGTGGTGTAGATGAGGCTGGGTCTAGTCAGGTTATAGATGGTGGTGTAGATGAGGCTGGGTCTAGTCAGGCTGGTGGTGTAGATGAGGCTGGGTCTAGTCAGGTTATAGATGGTGGTGTAGATGAGGCTGGGTCTAGTCAGGTTATAGATGGTGGTGTAGATGAGGCTGGGTCTAGTCAGGTTATAGATGGTGGTGTAGATGAGGCTGGGTCTAGTCAGGTTATAGATGGTGGTGTAGATGAGGCTGGGTCTAGTCAGGTTATAGATGGTGGTGTAGATGAGGCTGGGTCTAGTCATGCTATGGATGGTGGTGTAGATGAGGCTGGGTCTAGTCAGGTTATAGATGGTGGTGTAGATGAGGCTGGGTCTAGTCATGTTATGGATGGTGGTGTAGATGAGGCTGGGTCTAGTCAGGTTATAGATGGTGGTGTAGATGAGGCTGGGTCTAGTCATGCTATAGATGGTGGTGTAGATGAGGCTGGGTCTAGTCAGGTTATAGATGGTGGTGTAGATGAGGCTGGGTCTAGTCATGCTGGTGGTGTAGATGAGGCTGGGTCTAGTCAGGTTATAGATGGTGGTGTAGATGAGGCTGGGTCTAGTCAGGCTGGTGGTGTAGATGAGGCTGGGTCTAGTCAGGTTATAGATGGTGGTGTAGATGAGGCTGGGTCTAGTCAGGTTATAGATGGTGGTGTAGATGAGGCTGGGTCTAGTCAGGTTATAGATGGTGGTGTAGATGAGGCTGGGTCTAGTCAGGTTATAGATGGTGGTGTAGATGAGGCTGGGTCTAGTCAGGTTATAGATGGTGGTGTAGATGAGGCTGGGTCTAGTCATGCTATGGATGGTGGTGTAGATGAGGCTGGGTCTAGTCAGGTTATAGATGGTGGTGTAGATGAGGCTGGGTCTAGTCATGTTATGGATGGTGGTGTAGATGAGGCTGGGTCTAGTCAGGTTATAGATGGTGGTGTAGATGAGGCTGGGTCTAGTCATGCTATAGATGGTGGTGTAGATGAGGCTGGGTCTAGTCAGGTTATAGATGGTGGTGTAGATGAGGCTGGGTCTAGTCAGGTTATAGATGTAGATGAGGCTGGGTCTAGTCAGGTTATAGATGGTGGTGTAGATGAGGCTGGGTCTAGTCAGGTTATAGATGGTGGTGTAGATGAGGATGGGTCTAGTCAGGCTATAGATGGTGGTGTAGATGAGGCTGGGTCTAGTCATGCTATAGATGTGGTGTAGATGAGGCTGGGTCTAGTCATGCTAAAAATGGAGGTGTAGATGAGGCTGGGTCTAGTCAGGTTATAGATGGTGGTATAGATGAGGCTGGGTCTAGTCATGTCATGGATGGTGGTGTAGATGAGGCTGGGTCTAGTCATGTTATAGATGGTGGTGTAGATGAGGCTGGGTCTAGTCAGGTTATAGATGGTGGTATAGATGAGGCTGGGTCTAGTCATGCTATAGATGGTGGTGTAGATGAGGCTGGGTCTAGTCAGGTTATAGATGGTGGTGTAGATGAGGCTGGGTCTAGTCAGGTTATAGATGGTGGTGTAGATGAGGCTGGGTCTAGTCAGGTTATAGATGGTGGTGTAGATGAGGCTGGGTCTAGTCATGTTATGGATGGTGGTGTAGATGAGGCTGGGTCTAGTCAGGTTATAGATGGTGGTGTAGATGAGGCTGGGTCTAGTCATGCTATAGATGGTGGTGTAGATGAGGCTGGGTCTAGTCAGGTTATAGATGGTGGTGTAGATGAGGCTGGGTCTAGTCAGGTTATAGATGTAGATGAGGCTGGGTCTAGTCAGGTTATAGATGGTGGTGTAGATGAGGCTGGGTCTAGTCAGGTTATAGATGGTGGTGTAGATGAGGATGGGTCTAGTCAGGCTATAGATGGTGGTGTAGATGAGGCTGGGTCTAGTCATGCTATAGATGTGGTGTAGATGAGGCTGGGTCTAGTCATGCTAAAAATGGAGGTGTAGATGAGGCTGGGTCTAGTCAGGTTATAGATGGTGGTATAGATGAGGCTGGGTCTAGTCATGTCATGGATGGTGGTGTAGATGAGGCTGGGTCTAGTCATGTTATAGATGGTGGTGTAGATGAGGCTGGGTCTAGTCAGGTTATAGATGGTGGTATAGATGAGGCTGGGTCTAGTCATGCTATAGATGGTGGTGTAGATGAGGCTGGGTCTAGTCAGGTTATAGATGGTGGTGTAGATGAGGCTGGGTCTAGTCAGGTTATAGATGGTGGTGTAGATGAGGCTGGGTCTAGTCAGGTTATAGATGGTGGTGTAGATGAGGCTGGGTCTAGTCAGGCTATAGATGGTGGTGTAGATGAGGCTGGGACTAGTCAGGTTATAGATGGTGGTGTAGATGAGGCTGGGTCTAGTCAGGTTATAGATGGTGGTGTAGATGAGGCTGGGTCTAGTCAGGTTATAGATGGTGGTGTAGATGAGGCTGGGTCTAGTCAGGTTATAGATGGTGGTGTAGATGAGGCTGGGTCTAGTCATGTTATAGATGGTGGTGTAGATGAGGCTGGGTCTAGTCAGGTTGTAGATGGTGGTATAGATGAGGCTGGGTCTAGTCAGACTGGTGGAGTAGATGAGGCTGGGTCTAGTCAGGTTATAGATGGTGGTGTAGATGAGGCTGGGTCTAGTCAGGCTGGTGGTGTAGATGAGGCTGGGTCTAGTCAGGTTATAGATGGTGGTGTAGATGAGGCTGGGTCTAGTCATGTTATAGATGGTGGTGTAGATGAGGCTGGGTCTAGTCAGGCTATAGATGGTGGTGTAGATGAGGCTGGGTCTAGTCATGTTATGGATGGTGGTGTAGATGAGGCTGGGTCTAGTCATGTTATGGATGGTGGTGTAGATGAGGCTGGGTCTAGTCAGGTTATAGATGGTGGTGTAGATGAGGCTGGGTCTAGTCAGGTTATAGATGGTGTTGTAGATGAGGCTGGGTCTAGTCAGGCTATAGATGAGGGTGTAGATGAGGCTGGGTCTAGTCAGGTTATAGATGGTGGTGTAGATGAGGCTGGGTCTAGTCAGGTTATAGATGGTGGGATAGTGGAGGCTGGGTCTAGTCATGTTATAGATGGTGGGATAGTGGAGGCTGGGTCTAGTCATGTTATAGATGGTGGTGTAGATGAGGCTGGGTCTAGTCAGGTTATAGATGGTGGTGTAGATGAGGCTGGGTCTAGTCAGGTTATAGATGTAGATGAGGCTGGGTCTAGTCAGGTTATAGATGGTGGTGTAGATGAGGCTGGGTCTAGTCAGGCTATAGATGGTGGTGTAGATGAGGCTGGGTCTAGTCAGGTTATAGATGGTGGTGTAGATGAGGATGGGTCTAGTCAGGTTATAGATGGTGGTGTAGATGAGGCTGGGTCTAGTCATGCTATAGATGGTGGTGTAGATGAGGCTGGGTCTAGTCAGGTTATAGATGGTGGTGTAGATGAGGCTGGGTCTAGTCAGGTTATAGATGTAGATGAGGCTGGGTCTAGTCAGGTTATAGATGGTGGTGTAGATGAGGCTGGGTCTAGTCATGTTATAGATGGTGGTGTAGATGAGGCTGGGTCTAGTCAGGTTATAGATGGTGGTGTAGATTAGGCTGGGTCTAGTCAGGTTATAGATGGTGGTGTAGATGAGGCTGGGTCTAGTCAGGTTATAGATGGTGGTGTAGATGAGGCTGGGACTAGTCAGGTTATAGATGGTGGTGTAGATGAGGCTGGGTCTAGTCAGGTTATAGATGGTGGTGTAGATGAGGCTGGGTCTAGTCAGGTTATAGATGGTGGTGTAGATGAGGCTGGGTCTAGTCATGTTATGGATGGTGGTGTAGATGAGGCTGGGTCTAGTCAGGTTATAGATGGTGGTGTAGATGAGGCTGGGTCTAGTCAGGTTGTAGATGGTGGTGTAGATGAGGCTGGGTCTAGTCATGTTATAGATGGTGGTGTAGATGAGGCTGGGTCTAGTCATGTTATAGATGGTGGTGTAGATGAGGCTGGGTCTAGTCATGTTATAGATGGTGGTGTAGATGAGGCTGGGTCTAGTCAGGTTATAGATGGTGGTGTAGATGAGGCTGGGTCTAGTCATGTTATAGATGGTGGTGTAGATGAGGCTGGGTCTAGTCAGGTTATAGATGGTGGTGTAGATGAGGCTGGGTCTAGTCAGGTTATAGATGGTGGTGTAGATGAGGCTGGGTCTAGTCAGGCTATAGATGGTGGTGTAGATGAGGCTGGGTCTAGTCAGGTTATAGATGGTGGTGTAGATGAGGCTGGGACTAGTCAGGTTATAGATGGTGGTGTAGATGAGGCTGGGTCTAGTCATGTTATAGATGGTGGTGTAGATGAGGCTGGGTCTAGTCAGGTTATAGATGGTGGTGTAGATGAGGATGGGTCTAGTCAGGTTGTAGATGGTGGTGTAGATGAGGCTGGAAAGTTTGTAAGACAACACGCTATGAAACATGAGGGGTATGGTGTCCTCTCACCCAGGAAACGGTTTAGGTTGAGGAAGTGGGTCACAAAGTAAAGGTCGACCTTCAGACGCTGTTTAGATGTGGAGTTTCTTTCTGGCACTGGGGCTTTTGGAGCTTTGCTATTGGTCTCTTTCTTGGCTGGCATTTCTCCCACTTCTTATGGAGACTCTTTGGGTAGGCTGGCTTAGTATAAATGTGTTAAGGTGAGAATTATCGGTTAATTGAATGATTCGAATATTCCGCCCTGAAACATATAATTGTATGGAATTGATTAGAATGTATAAAATCATAATCTATAAATGTGTAGTCCTAGTCAGAATGAGGGTAGAGACAATATGTCTTTACGGTATTATAAACACAGACTGTCTGAGCTCGGTGCCGACCTGACTAGAGATTTGGGAGAGAACGGGGAGTACGTCTCAAGGACAAGGTCACTAATCTCTGGCGGCTGGGTAGCAGGACATGTGTGTGTGTGTGTGTGTGTGTGTGTGTGTGTGTGTGTGTGTGTGTGTGTGTGTGTGTGTGTGTGTGTGTGTGTGTGTGTGTGTGTGTGTGTGTGTGTGTGTTTGTATGCGTGTGTGTGTGTGTATGCGTGTGTGTGTGTGTGTGTGTGTGTGTGTGTGTGTGTGTGTGTGTGTGTGTGTGTGTGTGTGTGTGTGTGTGTGTGGTGTGTGTGTGTGTGTGTGTGTTGTATGCGTGTGTGTGTGTGTATGCGTGTGTGTGTGTGTGTGTGTGTGTGTGTGTGTGTGTGTGTGTGTGTGTGTGTGTGTGTGTGTGTGTGTGTGTGTGTGTGTGTGTGTGTGTGTGTGTGTGTTTGTATGCGTGTGTGTGTGTGTGTGTGTGTGTGTGTGTGTGTGTATGCGTGTGTGTGTGTGTGTGTGTGTGTGTGTGTGTGTGTGTGTGTGTGTGTGTGTGTGTGTGTGTGTGTGTGGTGTGTGTGTGTGTGTGTGTTTGTATGCGTGTGTGTGTGTGTATGCGTGTGTGTGTGTGTGTGTGTGTGTGTGTGTGTGTGTGTGTGTGTGTGTGTGTGTGTGTGTGTGTGTGTGTGTGTGTGTGTGTGTGTGTTTGTATGCGTGTGTGTGTGTGTGTGTGTGTGTGTGTGTGTGTGTGTGTGTGTGTGTGTGTGTGTGTGTGTTTGTATGCGTGTGTGTGTGTGTATGCGTGTGTGTGTGTGTGTGTGTGTGTGTGTGTGTGTGTGTGTGTGTGTGTGTGTGTGTGTGTGTGTGTGTGTGTGTGTGTGTGTGTGTGTGTTTGTATGCGTGTGTGTGTGTGTATGCGTGTGTGTGTGTGTGTGTGTGTGTGTGTGTGTGTGTGTGTGTGTGTGTGTGTGTGTGTGTGTGTGTGTGTGTGTGTTTGTATGCATGTGTGTGTGTGTGTGTGTGTGTGCATATGGTTGTGTGAATGTGTGGCCGTGAGAAGTCAGTATAAAATGAATTGTTTTGTATTCTTGACTTTAGAACGTTCCCGTGAATAAACCTTTTTTGACTATTGTAGCTGGGCCTCTGTCTGTTTCATTCGACCAGGATCTTACAAATTCTGGTTTGCAGACTGAGTAATTATTATAATTAAATTGGGTTATGAACCTTGAGAACAAAATTCTCTTATCAAAATGGCGCCAGAGATGATGGGAAAGAGGAGTGTGTTGGGTGTGTTGTTTCTGCAGGAGACGCATAGTGATGTGGTGAATGAAGACGATTGGTGGAAAGGGGCAAGTGGGCGGAGCCATGGAACAAATGTTAGTGCAGGGGGGGCAGTCCTTTTTTGTACCTGGTCTGTCTGTAAAAATGTTCTCGTCAAAGGAGGTGTGTAGGGCTAGACTGCATGTAGTAAAAGCATAAATTAACTACAGGGGTTTTGCCTTTCTAAATGTGTATGTTCCTAACACAGAGAGAGGGGGGTGTATTTGGGTTTCTGAAGACAGGAACTCTCACAGGCAGCGCCTGAGGAGACGCTGGTGGTCGGCGGGGACTGGAACTGTACAATGGATTTTTATGGAAGACAGAAATGTCTCATTCAGGCTCAGTGGGGGTGTTAAGGGACATCATTAAGCAGGTAATTAGAGAGACACTTCTGATGCACAGATTTCTAAATTGCACGTTGTGTATTGTACTATTCTAAGTTCAGATCCCGATTTGAGTTCCCCAAAAAACATACAGTTGAAGTGGGAAGTTTACATACACCTCAGCCAAATACATTTAAACTCATTTTCACAATTCCTGACATTTAATCCTAGTAAAAATTCCCTCTTTTAGGTCAGTTAGGATCACCACTTTATTTTAAGAATGTGAAATTTCAGAATAATAGTAGAGAGAAGGATTTATTTCAGATTTTATTTCTTACATCACATTCCCAGTGGGTCAGAAGTTTACATACACTCAATTAGTATTTGGTAGGGCGGCAGGGTAGCCTAGTGGTTAGAGCGTTGGTCTAGTAACTGAAAGGTTGCAAGTTCAAATCCCCGAGCTGACAAGGTACAAATCTGTCGTTCTGCCCCTGAACAAGGCAGTTAACCCACTGTTCCTAGGCTGTCATTGTAAAATAAGAATTTGTTCTTAACCGACTTGTCCAATATTTAAGTCGCTCTGGATAAGAGCGTCTGCTAAATGACTTAAATGTAAATGGTAGCATTGCCTTTAAATTGTTGAACTTGGGTCAAACGTTTCGGGTAGCCTTCCACAAGCTTCCCACAATAAGTTGGGTGAATTAATAGTACACAAGGATCAGACATATTGCGTACCGGGACGTTCTTAATCAGGGACATGTTGGACTTGCCGAGAGGTTCTAATGTGAACTTTGGACTGGTCTCTTTACATCAAGAGAAGGCTTTTAATAGAGTGGATCATGAGTATCTGTTTAATGTGAAGTCTGTGTTTGGGTTTGGGGAAAGGTTCTTGACCTGTGTGAAGATGTTGTACGATGGGGCGTCATGTATTGTCAAAGTGGGAGGGGGCTCAGTAGGCCAGTCTAGGTGAGACGGGGCAGTTAACAAGGATTCCCTCTATCGGGGCAGTTATTTACACTAGCCATTGAGCCTTTATTGGGCCAGCTACGCAGGAGACTGCAGGGTGTGTTGACAGGCATAGCAGTGTCAGTAGATGACGTTTCTGTGATGGTCAGGAACTAGAGACTAGTCTGAAGGTGTATGAGGGAGCTTCGTCAGCTAAGGTAAACTGGGGCAAGAGCAAAGCTCTGTTATGTGAACAGGGCCCCTCCTCTGCTTCCAGGGATGTTCTTTATTTAACTAGGCAAATCAGTTAAGAGCACATTCTTATTTACAATGACGGCCTAGGAACAGTGGGTTAACTGCATTGTTCAGGGGGCAGAACAACATATTTTTACCTTGTCATCTCGGGGATTCGATCTAGCAACCTTTCGGTTACTGGCCCAAAGCTCTAACCACTAGGCTACCTGCTACAGTGGGGTTGTGTAGGGCTTAAAATGTTGGGGGTGTACCTGGGCTCGGAGAGGTGGGTCAAGAAGAACTGGTAGGGGCTGTCACAAGCAGTGGCCAGGTGGAGATCGCTCCTGTCTCAAGTGTCATATAGAGGGTGCTGATAATCAACAGCCTGGTGGCATCTTCCCTGTGGCATAAACTGGCTGTCCTCAACTGCCCCGCCGGTCTGCTCACAGACCTACAACGCAAGCTGGTGGATATTTTTCTGGTCGAGCCATCTGGCTTAGGGCGGCAGTGTTGTACATGTCCGTCCACGAAGGAGGACAGGGCCTGGTGGAACTGGAGAGCAGGGTGTCTGCTTTCTGACTAAAGGCGGCGCAGAGACTGCTGTACCATACTGATGTCGGCTGGAGGGAACCAGCATGCACTCTGCTGAGGACACACTCTGGCAGCTATTATGGCCCGCAGAGGGTTGTGGGAGGAGCCTATCCCTTTGAGATCGGTTCAGTCGGCCACCCTGCAGAGGCGACTGATGGCAGCGGGTTTACTAAGGCTGGGTGACCTGCGACTGCTGGGAGAGGAGAGGTGGAAAACCCCGGAAGTCTTGGCACAACAAACAGGAATAGCGTCTCTTAGGCTGCTGGAGAGATTCCTGGAGGAGGTCCAGGAGGCACTGTCTGAACCGGTAAGGGGGGTGTTTGAGCGGCCAAAGGGGGAGGGGACAACAAACCTCTACATTAAGGTAAGGAACATTAGGAGCCTAACAGGAGTGAAGGCACATCAGTGGCAGGGGGTATGTGTGTAGGAGAGTATGGTGGGTTTTAGATGGAGGGGGCTCTCTCAGTACCAATGAGGTCACGGGACCTCCAGTGGAGGGTTCTACATGGAGCCCTGGCCACTAACAGCTGGTTGGCACGGGTTGAACCGGGAGTCAGGCAGGGGTGTCCTTTCTGTGTTTTGAGTGAAACTGTGATTCATGTGTTTAGTGTGTGCGCCAGGTTAAGCCATTAATGTCTCTGTTGGAATGTCTGTGTGAGAGGTTGGGGTTTACTGTTCGGGATGTTTATAATGGGGTTCAGGTATTCAAATAAGGAAAAGGCCAAATGTGTGTTGAAATTTCTGTTTGCTCAGGCAAAGTTATTTGGCTAAGAAGGAGGAACAGGGTCAAAGGTCGGGTGATAACAGACCCTTTACTAGTATTTAATGGGATGGTCTCTGTGCGCCTCAGGGTGGAATTTGCGTTCTATAAAATGATAAACAGTGTGGAGAGGTTTCAGGAGAGATTGTGTATTGGGGGGGGGGGGCAGACGTTTGGGTTGGATATACGGTTGTAGAAGTGGTAAGGTTTTGGTTATTGTGATGTGTGGAGATGTTTTGTATCGTGGGGTAGAGGGAAAGGTGAGTATGGTACATGTCTGCAGTACAGGATATATTTTGGTGTTTTGTTTTAGGGGGGGGGGGGGGGGGGGGGTGAGGTTTAAGTGAAATGAGAATGTTTCATTGAAGAAAGTCAAAAGTCTCTCTGTCTCTGTCTCTGTCTCTGTCTCTGTCTCTGTCTCTGTCTCTGTCTCTGTCTCTCTCTGAGGACTTTGAAACCCTTTGAAAAGAATAATGGTAAAATGTTGCACAATCCATGTGTGGAAAGCTTAGAGAGACTTACTTAGAAAGAAAGGGTTAAAGATCCATGTGCTGCCTTTTTGAGCAGGGTGTCCACTATCTGATTATCATCCAGGCCCTGAATGGCCTCCTTAAGCTCTGCTCTAACAAGGTACATTTACCCAGAGATCCTTCACTTCTCCTGGAAACAAACCGTTCGATAGCATTTATGCAAGAGTCAGTTTCCATTGAATGTGCCACTTCAATTTATATATACAGCTATTATTTTCAGGTAAAGATGACTCCATACTGCAGATGCTTTCTTTGAAATGGGCCAAAGTTGTCGACGCCCACATTGGAGAAAAGATTCATCTGGAATCAGTCTCTACTTGGGGTAGGTCTGCCATGTGCTGCTTCACCTCTGCTGCCACTCATCTTTCTGCAAATAACACATTTGGAGATGACCTTTCTGATAGCTGGATTAGCACCAGGATTCCTGTATCTCTGTCTGGAGGAGTGTGTGATTTCCTCCACAACATCGTCATGAACCATGTCTGATGAGCTGTGTGACATGCTGGCTCTCGGGCAGGATAGCTGGATGTTTAGATCTGGCATAGCTGACCTACTAAATGTGCCACCTACCCATCATCAAAACATTTTGGAACACCGGAGACAGTTTGTGAAGATGGCTGTTCCTTTTCACCATTGAGCCTTTCTTCCCGAGCTACCATTTCATCTGGAAAACATTATTTTCTGACAGAAAAAAACGGAACAATTTACACTTCTGCATCCATCAGCTCGTCCTCAGACAAGTGTTATTTTGTTGCCCTTCAACTGTTTCTCCATCAGAGTCTTGTTTCCCTCATCCCTTTTGTCCAGACCTTTAGGATCCATGCAAGCGCTCTTCTGAGGTGGTGCCTCTCTGAGTCGTTTGCTGACAACATCGATATTCTGTTCCACAGATACAACGTTCACCACCGAGTCTCTCTCTCTCTCTTCATCTGCGGATCATAAACAACTAGAGTTTGATCTGCCATGTGTGGCCATTTCCCGACTCTGGCTGCGTTAGGGAATCTGGTCCTGAAATCCATGTCTAATTTTTCAGACTTTTAGCTGAGACACCTCTGGAGGCGTAGTCAGCAGCGTAGATCAAAGTCATCGCATATCTCCACTGAGAAACATTTGAAGCTTCCCTAATGGCAGTAACTCTTTTTAGCAAACAAAGATGTGAAATCTTGCAGTTTCATTTCTGATATTTTAACACAGCAGTCAAAAAATAATGATGGTTTGAGTGGTAGCTCCAACTCTGATCTCAGCATCTTCTCCACACGTATAGCAATCGTAGCAGCTGTGAGTTCCATACGTGGTATGGTGACTGGTTTTAATGATGCGATCTTGGCCGTACCCATGATGAAAGCCCAGTGAACTTGACTCTCTCTGTTCCTCAACAGCAGGTAAGTGACGGTACCATTCTCACTGGCAACGGTAAAGTGATGGAGTTGAGCTGAAAATGTTTCACCAAAATCACTGGGTTTGATGAATCACCTTTGTAGTCTGACAGCTGGTTCAGATCCATCAACCAAGTTACACCATCTTAGAACCAACTCTAGTCCCATCCAAGTTTCATCCTGTACGACTCAAGCAAAATCTGTCTTGCCGGAAGAATGAGAGGTGCACCGAGTTGGTCATGAACAGAGCTCACCATAGGAATAATGTCTCTTCTGGTAAGTAGTCCGTCCTGAATAGATGTTCTAAACTTTAGTAAGTCCGATCACATGCACTCTAAAGGCTCTTTCTACTGGTAGCGTGTCCTGACTCAAGTCAAACTCTTTTATCTCCTTTTGCTCTCTCTTCTTCAAGAACGCAATAACAAATGGACTGCCGCTGATCTATTTGTTCAGTCTGAAGCCTCCTTCAGGACATCAGGTCTCCTTTAGGACGTCAGGTCTCCTTTAGGACGTCAGACCTCCTTTAGGACGTCAGGTCTCCTTTAGGACATCAGGTCTCCTTTAGGACGTCAGGCCTCCTTTAGGACGTCAGGTCTCCTTTAGGACGTCAGGTCTCCTTTAGGACGTCAGGCCTCCTTTAGGACGTCAGGTCTCCTTCAGGACGTCAGGCCTCCTTTAGGACGTCAGGCCTCCTTTAGGATGTCAGGCCTCCTTTAGGACGTCACGCCTCCTTTAGGACGTCATGCCTCCTTTAGGACGTCAGGTCTCCTTTAGGACGTCAGGTCTCCTTTAGGACATCACGCCTCCTTTAGGACGTCAGGTCTCCTTCAGGACGTCAGGTCCTGAGTAAGTGTCAATGCTCTTCCTCTCTGATCATTAGAACGTCAAGCCTCCTTCAGGACGTCAGGTCCTGAGTAAGTGTCAATGCTCTTCCTCTCTGATCATTAGAACGTCAAGCCTCCTTCAGGACGTCAGGTCCTGAGTAAGTGTCAATGCTCTTCCTCTCTGATCATTAGAACGTCAAGCCTCCTTCAGGACGTCAGGTCCTGAGTAAGTGTCAATGCTCTTCCTCTCTGATCATTAGAACGTCAAGCCTCCTTCAGGACGTCAGGTCCTGAGTAAGTGTCAATGCTCTTCCTCTCTGATCATTAGAACGTCAAGCCTCCTTCAGGACGTCAGGTCCTGAGTAAGTGTCAATGCTCTTCCTCTCTGATCATTAGAACGTCAAGCCTCCTTCAAGACATCAGGTCCTGAGTAAGTGTTAAGACTTCTTCCTCTCTGAACGTTAGAACGTCAAGCCTCCTTCAAGACGTCAGGTCCTGAGTAAGTGTTAAGACTTCTTCCTATCTGAACGTTAGAACGTCAAGCCTCCTTCAGGACGTCAGGTCCTGAGTAAGTGTCAATGCTCTTCCTCTCTGATCATTAGAACGTCAAGCCTCCTTCAGGACGTCAGGTCTCCTTCAGGACGTCAGGTCCTGAGTAAGTCTCAAGACTTCTTCCTCTCTGAACTTTAGACCGGCATACACTATAAAAGCTTCTCAGAACCGTGTCCACTGCTTCTGACATGAAACTGTCTGTGTGATCCTTTGCACTTCAGAGCAAAACCAGCTTGGTGATGAAGTGGCACCAAATATATGCACCACCATTTTGTACTCCTCCAGCTCTTCATTTGTGGAACCAGAAAAATCTCAGTTCTGTACCTGGAACTCTGATCTGGTGGAACATAGCTTTAATATCTGCCACGAAGGCAACACGCTCTTGGCAGAATGTGGCCAAAACACCAACGAAACTGTTTGTGAAGTCTGGGCCCTGTAGAAGCTGCGTATTCAGTGATAGTCTCTTGATAGGTTGCACCAGAGTCAAAATACCACCCTCAGCTTGTGCTCCTTGGGATGATATTCTCTACGGTGTGTAATAAACTCTCTTGCTGCTGTCATTATGTGAGTCTCTTGGCACCTTCAATGCAAAGCCTGTGTCCAGGATGTCTGTCATGAACTTGGTGTAGTCATCACAGAACTGAGGATTGTTGACGAGTTTCCTTTCAGGTTGAGGGCAAGCTGTACTGCCACACAGCGGTTGTTAGGAAATTCACCATTATAATTCCTCAGTGGTAGGCATACAGTACAAGTCATAAGTTGGACAACTCAACTCAGCTACTCATTCAAGGATTTTTCTTTCTTTTTACTATTTTTATACATTGTAAAATAATAGTGAAGAATTCAACACTATAAAATTAACAAAAAATATATATTTTATATTTAGATTCTTCAAAGTAGCCACCCTTTGCCTTGATGACAGCTTTGCACACTCTTGGTATATTCTCAACCAGCTTCACCTGGAATGTTTTTCCAACAGTTTAAAATAAGTCCCCACATATGCTGAGCACTCGTTGGCTGCTTTTCCTCCACTCTGCACTCCAAATAAATGTTGATTTGTTTAAAAAATGTTGGCTTACTACATGATTCTGTCACGCCCTGGCCTTAGTTATCTTTGTTTTCTTTCTTATTTTAGTTAGGTCAGGGTGTGACATGGGGGATGTATGTGTTTTTGATTTGTCTAGGGGTTTTGTATGTTTAATGGGGCAGTGTCTTGTATAGGTGTTTGTATGTCTATGGCTGCCTAGATTGGTTCTCAATTAGAGGCAGCTGTTGTTCATTTGTCTCTGATTGAGAGCTATATTTAGGCAGCCATATTCATTGGGTATTTCGTGGGTAATTGTCTATGTTGAACGTTAGTAGCTTGTGTGTGCACTTTCGCTTATAGCTTCACGGTCGTTTATTGTTTTGTTAGTTTTGTAAGAGTGTTTCGTTTCGTGTTACGTCTTCGTAAATAAAAGGAAGATGTATTTCTCTCACACTGCGCCTTGGTCCACTCATTCACGTAAAGACGATCGTGACAGATTCCATATGTGTTATTTCATAGTTGTGATGTCTTCACTATTATTCTACAATGTACAATGAACCTGTACTCATGTGAGTGACGCTTAAACACTGGTACATTAATAACCTGTAGTCTAGTGAGTCACGCTTAAACACTTGTACATTAATAACCTGTAGTCTAGTGAGTCTCCCTTAAACACTGATATATTAATAACCTGTAGTCTAGTGGGTCTCCCTTAAAGACTGGTACATTAATAACCTGTAGTCTAGTGAGTCACCCTTAAACACTGGTACATTAATAACCTGTAGTCTAGTGAGTCACCCTTAAACACTGGTACATTAATAACCTGTAGTCTAGTGAGTCACCCTTAGATACTGGTACTGTCACGATCGTCTTCTTGTGAGAAAGTGGACCAAGGCGCAGCGTTTGCAAAATACATCTTCTTTTATTTTAGAAGAGAGAAAAAACAAGAAACTAACAACTATACACAAACTAACAAAATAACAAACTGACGACCGTGAAGCTATACAGACAAATAGTGCTGACACAAACACTACACATAGACAATTACCCACAACAGCTAAAGCCTATGGCTGCCTTAAATATGGCTCCCAATCAGAGACAACAATAACCAGCTGTCTCTAATTGAGAACCAATTCAGGCAACCATAGACTTTCCTAGACACCTACACTGAACACTAAACCATCTACTCTACTTAACCCCCTAAACCATACAACACCCTAGACAATACAAAAACACACAAAGACAACCCACCCCAACTCACGCCCTGACCAACTAAATAAATAAAAGAAAAAGGAACAATAGGTCAGGAACGTGACAGGTACATTAATAACCTGTAGTCTAGTGAGTCACCCTTAAACACTGGTACATTAATAACCTGTAGTCTAGTGAGTCACCCTTAAACACTGGTACATTAATAACCTGTAGTCTAGTGGGTCTCACTTAAACACTGGTACATTAATAACCTGTAGTCTAGTGAGTCTCCCTTAAACACTGGTACATTAATAACCTGTAGTCTAGTGAGTCACTCTTAAACACTGGTACATTAATAACCTGTAGTCTAGTGAGTCACCCTTAACCACTGGTACATTAATAACCTGTAGTCTAGTGAGTCACCCTTAAACACTGGTACATTAATAACCTGTAGTCTAGTGAGTCACCCTTAAACACTGGTACATTAATAACCTGTAGTCTAGTGGGTCTCACTTAAACACTGGTACATTAATAACCTGTAGTCTAGTGAGTCACCCTTAAACACTGGTACATTAATAACCTGTAGTCTAGTGAGTCACCCTTAGACACTGGTACATTAATAACCTGTAGTCTATTGAGTCACCCTTAAACACTGGTACATTAATAACCTGTAGTCTAGTGGGTCACCCTTAAACACTGGTACATTAATAACCTGTAGTCTAGTGAGTCACCCTTAAACACTGGTACATTGATAATATGTAGTCTAGTGAGTCACCCTTAAACACTGGTACATTAATAACCTGTAGTCTAGTGAGTCACCCTTAACCACTGGTACATTAATAACCTGTAGTCTAGTGGGTCACCCTTAGACACTGGTACATTAATAACCTGTAGTCTAGTGAGTCACCCTTAGACACTGGTACATTAATAACCTGTAGTCTAATGGGCCTCCCTTAAACACTGGTACATTAATAACCTGTAGTCTAGTGAGTCACCCTTAGACACTGGTACATTAATAACATGTAGTCTAGTGAGTCACCCTTAGACACTGGTACATTAATAACCTGTAGTCTAGTGAGTCACCCTTAAACACTGACACATTAATAACCTGTAGTCTAGTGGGTCTCCCTTAAACACTGGTACATTAATAACCTGTAGTCTAGTGGGTCACCCGTAGACACTGGTACATTAATAACCTGTAGTCTAGTGAGTCACCCTTAGACACTGGTACATTAATAACCTGTAGTCTAGTGGGTCACCCTTAAACACAGGTACATTAATAACCTGTAGTCTAGTGGGTCTCACTTAAACACTGGCACATTAATAACCTGTAGTCTAGTGGGTCACCCTTAGACACTGGCATATTAATAACCTGTAGTCTAGTGGGTCTCACTTAAACACTGACACATTAATAACCTGTAGTCTAGTGGGTCACCCTTAAACACCGGTACATTAATAACCTGTAGTCTAGTGGGTCACCCTTAGACACTGGTACATTAATAACCTGTAGTCTAGTGAGTCACCCTTAAACACTGGTACATTGATAATCTGTAGTCTAGTGAGTCACCCTTAAACACTGGTACATTAATAACCTGTAGTCTAGTGAGTCACCCTTAACCACTGGTACATTAATAACCTGTAGTCTAGTGGGTCACCCTTAGACACTGGTACATTAATAACCTGTAGTCTAGTGAGTCACCCTTAGACACTGGTACATTAATAACCTGTAGTCTAATGGGCCTCCCTTAAACACTGGTACATTAATAACCTGTAGTCTAGTGAGTCACCCTTAGACACTGGTACATTAATAACCTGTAGTCTAGTGAGTCACCCTTAGACACTGGTACATTAATAACCTGTAGTCTAGTGAGTCACCCTTAAACACTGACACATTAATAACCTGTAGTCTAGTGGGTCTCCCTTAAACACTGGTACATTAATAACCTGTAGTCTAGTGGGTCACCCGTAGACACTGGTACATTAATAACCCGTAGTCTAGTGAGTCACCCTTAGACACTGGTACATTAATAACCTGTAGTCTAGTGGGTCACCCTTAAACACAGGTACATTAATAACCTGTAGTCTAGTGGGTCTCACTTAAACACTGGCACATTAATAACCTGTAGTCTAGTGGGTCACCCTTAGACACTGGCATATTAATAACCTGTAGTCTAGTGGGTCTCACTTAAACACTGACACATTAATAACCTGTAGTCTAGTGGGTCACCCTTAAACACCGGTACATTAATAACCTGTAGTCTAGTGGGTCACCCTTAGACACTGGTACATTAATAATCTGTAGTCTAGTGTGTCACCCTTAAACACGGGTACATTAATAACCTGTAGTCTAGTGGGTCTCCCTTAAACACTGGTACATTAATAACCTGTAGTCTAGTGAGTCACCCTTAAACACTGGTACATGAATAACCTGTAGTCTAGTGAGTCACGCTTAAACACTGGTACATTAATAACCTGTAGTCTAGTGAGTCTCCCTTAAACACTGGTACATTAATAACCTGTAGTCTAGTGAGTCACCCTTAGACACTGGTACATTAATAACCTGTAGTCTAGTGGGTCTCCCTTAAACAATGGTACATTAATAACCTGTAGTCTGGTGGGTCTCCCTTAAACACTGGTACATTAATAACCTGTAATCTAGTGAGTCACCCTTAGACACTGGTACATTAATAACCTGTAGTCTAGTGGGTCTCCCTTAAACACTGGTACATTAATAACCTGTAGTCTAGTGAGTCACCCTTAAACACTAGTACATTAATAACCTGTAGTCTAGTGAGTCACCCTTAAACACTGGTACATTAATAACCTGTAGTCTAATGGGCATCCCTTAAACACTGGTACATTAATAACCTGTAGTCTAGTGGGTCACCCTTAAACACTGGTACATTAATAACCTGTAGTCTAGTGAGTCACCCTTAAACACTGGTACATTAATAACCTGTAGTCTAGTGGGTCTCCCTTAAACACTGATACATTAATAACCTGTAGTCTAGTGGGTCTCCCTTAAACACTGGTACATTCATAACCTGTAGTCTAGTGGGTCACCCTTAAACACTGGTACATTAATAACCTGTAGTCTAGTGAGTCTCCCTTAAACACTGGTACATTATGAACCTGTAGTCTAGTGGGTCACCCTTAGACACTGGTACATTATGAACCTGTAGTCTAGTGAGTCACCCTTAAACACTGGTACATTAACCTCTTGAAGCTAGAGGGCAGTATTTTTATGTTCGGAAAAATAACGTTCCCAATGTAAGCTGCCTATTTCTCAGGCCCAGATGCTAGAATATGCATATAATTGACAGATTAGGATAGAAAACACTCTAAAGTTTCCAAAACTGTCAAAATATTGTCTGTGAGTATAACAGAACTGATTTCACAGTCGAAACCTGAGGAAATCCAACCCGGAAGTGCCTTTTATTTTGAAAAATGCCTGTTCCATTCCCTGCCTATCCTCCATTTAAAGGGATATCAACCAGATTCCTTTTCCTATGGCTTCCACAGGCTTTAGACATATTTTCAAGCTTTTATTCTGAAAAATGAGCGAGATTTATCAAATCGCGTCAGTGGATAGCCAGATGTCCTTTGATTAGTTCTTGCGTGCGAAAGTGGTAGCTCAACATTTTCTTTCTTGAGTCTTTCTTACTAAGCTGGGTGACCGTCAGCCACAGTAAGCTGGGTGACCGTCAGCCACAGTAAACTGGGTGACCGTCAGCCACAGTTAGCTGGGTGACCGTCAGCCACAGTTAGCTGGGTGACCGTCAGCCACAGTAAGCTGGGTGACCGTCAGCCACAGTAAGCTGGGTGACCGTCAGCCACAGGAAGCTGGGTGACCGTCAGCCACAGTTAGCTGGGTGACCGTCAGCCACAGTAAGCTGGGTGACCGTCAGCCACAGGAAGCTGGGTGACCGTCAGCCACAGGAAGCTGGGTGACCGTCAGCCACAGGAAGCTGGGTGACCGTCAGCCACAGTAAGCTGGGTGACCGTCAGCCACAGTAAACTGGGTGACCGTCAGCCACAGTAAGCTGGGTGACCGTCAGCCACAGTAAACTGGGTGACCGTCAGCCACAGTTAGCTGGGTGACCGTCAGCCACAGTTAGCTGGGTGACCGTCAGCCACAGTTAGCTAGGTGACCGTCAGCCACAGTAAACTGGGTGACCGTCAGCCACAGTTAGCTGGGTGACCGTCAGCCACAGTAAACTGGGTGACCGTCAGCCACAGTAAGCTGGGTGACCGTCAGCCACAGTAAACTGGGTGACCGTCAGCCACAGTAAGCTGGGTGACCGTCAGCCACAGTTAGCTAGGTGACCGTCAGCCACAGTAAACTGGGTGACCGTCAGCCACAGTAAGCTGGGTGACCGTCAGCCACAGTAAGCTGGGTGACCGTCAGCCACAGGAAGCTGGGTGACCGTCAGCCACAGGAAGCTGGGTGACCGTCAGCCACAGTAAGCTGGGTGACCGTCAGCCACAGTAAACTGGGTGGCCGTCAGCCACAGGAAGCTGGGTGACCGTCAGCCACAGGAAGCTGGGTGACCGTCAGCCACAGGAAGCTGGGTGACCGTCAGCCACAGGAAGCTGGGTGACCGTCAGCCACAGTAAACTGGGTGACCGTCAGCCACAGTAAGCTGGGTGACCGTCAGCCACAGTAAGCTGGGTGACCGTCAGCCACAGGAAGCTGGGTGACCGTCAGCCACAGGAAGCTGGGTGACCGTCAGCCACAGTAAGCTGGGTGACCGTCAGCCACAGGAAGCTGGGTGACCGTCAGCCACAGGAAGCTGGGTGACCGTCAGCCACAGTTAGCTGGGTGACCGTCAGCCACAGTAAGCTGGGTGACCGTCAGCCACAGTAAACTGGGTGACCGTCAGCCACAGTAAACTGGGTGACCGTCAGCCACAGTAAGCTGGGTGACCGTCAGCCACAGTAAGCTGGGTGACCGTCAGCCACAGTAAACTGGGTGACCATCATCTCTCTTTTTAGTAAGTGCATCCAACTTAGCACTTCTAGATCCTTTTCATTTTTGCAGAGTTTCCATTGTAAAGGCACTTAACACTGAACATCAAATCCCGTTCAATTCCATTGATTTTGTAACTGTCAGCACAGTACGAACACATTTTAGCACGACACATGACATCATCACATCGGACACAACAGCCAATCAGAAAAGCGTCAACCTCTCAACTCAGGAGACACACACAATTCAGACTTCACACGCGCTTCCAAGGAAATGACAGAACAGGGAATCCAAAGCTCAGATCGTGTAAAAACAATCATACATTTATTTTCCAAACAAAGGAAATGAATAGGCTACATTCCATTGATGAGCAAAGGAAATGAATAGGCTACATTCCATTGATGAGCAAAGGAAATGAATAGGCTACATTCCATCGATGAGCAAAGGAAATGAATAGGCTACATTCCATTGGTGAGCAAAGGAAATGAATAGGCTACCTTCCATTGATGAGCAAAGGAAATGAATAGGCTACATTCCATCGATGAGCAAAGGAAATGAATAGGCTACATTCCATCGATGAGCAAAGGAAATGAATAGGCTACATTCCATCGATGAGCAAAGTCAAAGCAATCAAATGTAAACTGTAAACAAAAGGTAATAGCAGTATTAGCGGTGAATAAACTGTAAGGTACCGTCATACCCGAGGACTAGTTAACCCATACTGCCTAAACCCTAGCTAGGTAAAGGGAAGGGGAACCAAGGTGTGTGTCCAGGAAATGCTCCATAATGCTTTTAAATACCCCCGATAACCATATTAGAAAAGCATAAAAGCATCAATCATACTCCATAATTCATAAATGAAATATTAGAAAAGCAGAAAAACACCCATACCCCATAATTCATAATGAAATATTTAAACTTTTATTCAATAACAATGTGTTTCTGAATGGAGAAAACCAATAAACGCTAATAAAGAACATTAGAATATGGCTCCGACATCTCGGAGCTCGTCGGAACCTCGTCACGGATTGGCTAATTGCAGCAGACGACCACACCGGGTTCCCGTCCTATCAGCTACAAACAAGAAGGAAGCAGCAGCTCCAGTGGAGAAACATTCTGTCTGGTCACAGTTCTTGTTGCGTCATACTGATGGAAGAGTCAGGATGTGGCGTAAGCAGCATCAGTCCATTGCCCCATCCTGCCTGGTGTCGACGGTACAGGCTGGTGGCGGTGCTGTAATGGTGTGGGGAATATTTTCCTGGAACACGTCAAGGCCCCTTGATACCAGTTGAGCAACGTTTCCATGCCCCAAAGAATTCAGACGGAAGGCAAAGGGAGGTCCGACCCGGTACTAGATGGGTAATAAACCTGCTACTAGTGTATGTATATATTGTATATGGCTAAACTGGCTGCTGGCTCCTCCTTCGTAAACTCTGATAGGTCCTCCGTCACGCTCATCACAGCCTCTTGGTGGGCCCGCCTCTCAGCCTGAAGAACACACATTATGAAAGTCATAAACACCATGTGTGCACTGTGTATAAAACATTAGGAATCTGCTCTTTACATAACATACACTGACCAGGTGAACCCAGGTGAAAGCTATGATCCCTTATTGATGTTAAATCCACCAGTGTAGATGAAGTGGAGGAGACAGGTTAAAGAAGGATTTGTAAGCTTTGAGACATGGATTGTGTATGTCTGCCAGATTTAAGTGTCTTTGAACTGGGTCTGGTAGTAGGTGCCAGGCGCACCAGTTTGTGTCAAGAACTGCAACGCTGCTGGGTTTTTCACGCTCAACAGTTTCCCCCGTGTGTATCAATAATGATTCACCAACCAAAGGACATCCAGCCAACTTGACACAACTGTGGGAAGCATTTGGAGTCAATATGGGCAGCATCCCTGTGAAACGCTTTAGACACCTTGTAGAGTCCTGATTAACTGAGGCTGTTTGGAGGGAAAAGATGGCGGGGTAAAACTCCATAGTAGAAAGGTGTTCCTAATGTTTTGTACACTCAGTGTTTTTATATATATATATATATATACTTTTTACTGTTTGGACATAAGCGACCCAAAAAAACACTTAAGCCTATGCAGAGAAACCGTGCTTCTACATCTGCATTGCATGCTGTTTGTTTTAGGCTGGGTTTCTGTACAGCACTTTGTGAACATCTTGAAGAACAATCTGGCCATAATGACCATGTTCTGTTATAATCTCCACCCGGCACAGCCAGAAGAGGACTGGCCACCCCTCATAGCCTGGTTCCTCTCTAGGTTTCTAATCTCCACCCGGCACAGCCAGAAGAGGACTGGCCACCCCTCATAGCCTGGTTCCTCTCTCGGTGTCACGCTCGTTGTAATGTGGAAGAGAGGAGGACCAAGGCGCAGCGTGATTTGAATACATTCTTCTGTATTTAATGCAACGAAGAACACTTGAACAAACTATACAAAAACAACAAAACGAACGTGACGCAATATATAAACAGTGCAGACACAAGCAACTAACACATAGACAATAACCCACAACCCACAATACAAAACAGGCTACCTAAATATGGTTCCCAATCAGAGACAACGACAAACACCTGTCTCCGATTGAGAACCATATCAGGCCAAACACATAGAAATAGACAAACCAGACATACAACATAGAATGCCCACTCAGATCACACCCTGACCAAACAAAACATAAAACATACAAAGCAAACTATGGTCAGGGCGTGACACTAGGTTGCTTCCTAGGTTCCTGCCTTCCTAGGGAGTTTTTCCTAGCCACAGTGCTTCTACACCTGCATTACTTTCTGTTTGGGGTTTTTGGCTGGGTTTCTGTACTGCACTTTGAGATATTAGCTGATGTAAGAAGGGCTTTATAAATACATTTGATTGATTGATTGAGAAACCTCTGTTGTATCGTGTTTTTATGTGTGTTTTCTTGGGATGTCACTTCTTGCAACATGTACGATGGGCTTAGTGTCGTTGTCCTACATCATAACTCTGGGTCCTGTCCCCTAACTGGGGGACAGTAATACATAGTGTCATTGTCCTACATCATAACTCTGGGTCCTGTCCCCTAACTGGAGGACAGTAATACATAGTGTCGTCATCCTACATCATAACTCTGGGTACTGTCCCCTAACTGGGGGGCAGTAATACATAGTGTCGTCATCCTACATCATAACTCTGGGTCCTGTCCCCTAACTGGGGGGCAGTAATACATAGTGTCATTGTCCTACATCATAACTCTGGGTCCTGTCCCCTAACTGGAGGACAGTAATACATAGTGTCGTCATCCTACATCATAACTCTGGGTCCTGTCCCCTAACTGGGGGGCAGTAATACATAGTGTCATTGTCCTACATCATAACTCTGGGTCCTGTCCCCTAACTGGAGGACAGTAATACATAGTGTCGTCATCCTACATCATAACTCTGGGTCCTGTCCCCTAACTGGGGGACAAATATACATAGTGTCGTCATCCTACATCATAACTCTGGGTCCTGTCCCCTAACTGGGGGACAGTAATACATAGTGTTGTCATCCTACATCATAACTCTGGGTCCTGTCCCCTAACTGGGGGGCAGTAATACATAGTGTCGTCGTCCTACATCATAACTCTGGGTCCTGTCCCCTAACTGGGGGGCAGTAATACATAGTGTCGTCGTCCTACATCATAACTCTGGGTCCTGTCCCCTAACTGGGGGGCAGTAATACATAGTGTCGTCGTCCTACATCATAACTCTGGGTCCTGTCCCCTAACTGGGGGGCAGTAATACATAGTGTTGTCATCCTACATCATAACTCTGGGTCCTGTCCCCTAACTGGAGGACAGTAATACATAGTGTCATTGTCCTACATCATAACTCTGGGTCCTGTCCCCTAACTGGGGGGCAGTAATACATAGTGTCGTCATCCTACATCATAACTCTGGGTCCTGTCCCCTAACTGGGGGACAGTAATACATAGTGTCGTCATCCTACATCATAACCCTGGGTTCTGTCCCCTAACTGGGGGGCAGTAATACATAGTGTCGTCGTCCTACATCATAACTCTGGGTCCTGTCCCCTAACTGGGGGACAGTAATACATAGTGTCGTCATCCTACATCATAACTCTGGGTCCTGTCCCCTAACTGGGGGACAGTAATACATAGTGTCGTCATCCTACATCATAACTCTGGGTCCTGTCCCCTAACTGGGGGACAGTAATACATAGTGTCGTCATCCTACATCATAACTCTGGGTCCTGTCCCCTAACTGGGGGGCAGTAATACATAGTGTCGTCATCCTACATCATAACTCTGGGTCCTGTCCCCTAACTGGGGGGCAGTAATACATAGTGTCGTCATCCTACATCATAACTCTGGGTCCTGTCCCCTAACTGGGGGACAGTAATACATAGTGTCGTCATCCTACATCATAACTCTGGGTCCTGTCCCCTAACTGGGGGGCAGTAATACGATGGGCTTAGTGTCGTCGTCCTACATCATAACTCTGGGTCCTGTCCCCTAACTGGGGGGCAGTAATACATAGTGTCGTCATCCTACATCATAACTCTGGGTCCTGTCCCCTAACTGGGGGACAGTAATACATAGTGTCGTCATCCTACATCATAACTCTGGGTCCTGTCCCCTAACTGGGTGACAGTAATACATAGTGTCGTCATCCTACATCATAACTCTGGGTCCTGTCCCCTAACTGGAGGACAGTAATACATAGTGTCGTCATCCTACATCATAACTCTGGGTCCTGTCCCCTAACTGGGGGACAGTAATACATAGTGTCGTCATCCTACATCATAACTCTGGGTCCTGTCCCCTAATTGGGGGACAGTAATACATAGTGTCATTGTCCTACATCATAACTCTGGGTCCTGTCCCCTAACTGGGGGACAGTAATACATAGTGTCATTGTCCTACATCATAACTCTGGGTCCTGTCCCCTAACTGGGGGACAGTAATACATAGTGTTGTCATCCTACATCATAACTCTGGGTCCTGTCCCCTAACTGGGGGGCAGTAATACATAGTGTCGTCGTCCTACATCATAACTCTGGGTCCTGTCCCCTAACTGGGGGGCAGTAATACATAGTGTCGTCATCCTACATCATAACTCTGGGTCCTGTCCCCTAACTGGGGGGCAGTAATACATAGTGTCGTCATCCTACATCATAACTCTGGGTCCTGTCCCCTAACTGGGGGACAAATATAAAAACACAATACAATTGGCTTGACAATTATATCGTCGAATTCGTGAAAACATATATTACAAATATAAATTATATTCATGTTTGTGGATGAGTTTACTTCTGCCAGTGGCCTTTGTCTGACCTTTTTTTTTCTCTCCCCTTTTAAAAAACATTCAAAAAAGTAAAAACTAACGTTCAAGAAACAACCACCTCTTTCAGCAGGACGTTTTTAGAACGTCCAGATAGAAATAGCCATTGTAGAACAAACATGCCTCTCTGACAGCTCTATTCATGGAATTTCTAGGTGCTACATTTTGGCAAACTAAACGTGGCCAAGGTCTTCGGTAAGGTCACAGGTTACATTAGGTTGGAATTATACCAAACCAAAATATAAAGAGTTCATACCAGGAAATCAGTCAATTCAATTGATTCATTCATTAGACCCTAATCTATGTGTTTCACATCATTGGGAGTACAGATATGCATTTGTTGGGTAACAGATACCTTTTCAAATAAATCGTCCTCACAATCAATTTTCCCTCATTTTTTGGGCACATTTTTTCAAAGACAACTTGAAATGTAGCCTACACGTTTTGTGTTCTTGGGTTAGTGTCTTCCAGGGTTAGTGTGTATCAGGGTTAGTGTGTATCAGGGTTAGTGTGTACCAGGGTTAGTGTGTATCAGGGTTAGTGTCTATCAGGGTTAGTGTGTATCAGGGTTAGTGTGTATCAGGGTTAGTGTCTATCAGGGTTAGTGTCTATCAGGGTTAGTGTGTATCAGGGTTAGTGTGTATCAGGGTTAGTGTCTATCAGGGTTAGTGTCTATCAGGGTTAGTGTCTATCAGGGTTAGTGTCTATCAGGGTTAGTGTCTATCAGGGTTAGTGTGTATCAGGGTTAGTGTGTATCAGGGTTAGTGTCTATCAGGGTTAGTGTGTATCAGGGTTAGTGTGTATCAGGGTTAGTGTGTATCAGGGTTAGTGTCTATCAGGGTTAGTGTCTATCAGGGTTAGTGTCTATCAGGGTTAGTGTCTATCAGGGTTAGTGTGTATCAGGGTTAGTGTGTATCAGGGTTAGTGTGTATCAGGGTTAGTGTCTATCAGGGTTAGTGTCTATCAGGGTTAGTGTCTATCAGGGTTAGTGTGTATCAGGGTTAGTGTCTATCAGGGTTAGTGTCTATCAGGGTTAGTGTCTATCAGGGTTAGTGTCTATCAGGGTTAGTGTCTATCAGGGTTAGTGTGTAGGCTGTTTACAGGCCTTCTGATGTGACACACACACACACACACACACACACACCAGGGCTTGTCAATAACTGTTTTAGTAGGACTGTTATTTTTTACATGTCTTACCCTTTCAAAACGATTGTAATAATGTATCTAGATATATGGTCTCCAATACGATACAGGAACCAGACGTTTTAGTTTGAAAGGAACCGATGCTATTTGGTTTGATGCTCTAACATTTGTTGCATAAACACGTTTTCCATTCTCTACGTAAAATCTGCTGCTGATGGAGCTCTGAGCTGACTTGTGGCGTGTGTGTGTGTGGTGTGTGTGTGTCGTGTGTGTGTGTGGTGTATGTGTGTCGTGTGTGTGTGTGGTGTGTGTGTGTCGTGTGTGTGTGTGGTGTATGTGTGTCGTGTGTGTGTGTGGTGTGTGTGTGTCGTGTGTGTGTGGTGTGTGTGTGTCGTGTGTGTGGTGTATGTGTGTCGTGTGTGTGTGTGGTGTATGTGTGTCGTGTGTGTGTGTGGTGTGTGTGTGTCGTGTGTGTGTGTGGTGTGTGTGTGTCGTGTGTGTGGTGTATGTGTCTCGTGTGTGTGGTGTATGTGTGTCGTGTGTGTGTGGTGTGTGTGTGGTGTATGTGTGTCGTGTGTGTGTGTGGTGTGTGTGTGGTGTATGTGTGTCGTGTGTGTGTGTGGTGTGTGTGTGGTGTATGTGTGTCGTGTGTGTGTGTGGTGTGTGTGTGGTGTATGTGTGTCGTGTGTGTGTGTGGTGTGTGTGTGGTGTATGTGTGTCGTGTGTGTGTGTGGTGAGTGTGTGTGTGGTGTGTGTGTGTGGTGTGTGTGTGTGTGTGGTGTATGTGTGTGGTGTGTGTGTGTGTGGTGTGTGTGTGTGTGGTGTGTGTGTGTGTGGTGTATGTGTGTGGTGTGTGAAATGATGTACACTACCGTTCAATAGTTTGGGTTCACTTAGAAATGTTCTTGTTTTTGAAAGAAAAGCATTTTTTTTTTTGTCCATTACAATAACATCAAATTGAATTTCACTCTAGTAATAAAATATTGCGAAAGACATTTTACCATTTGAATGCTGAAGGTGCGCGAAGTGTGTGTGTGTGGTGTGTGTGTGTGTGGTGTGTGGTGTGTGTGGTGTGTGGTGTGTGTGGTGTGGTGTGTGTGGTGTGGTGTGTGTGTGTGGTGTGTGTGTGTGGTGTGTGGTGTGTGTGTGTGTGGTGTGTGTGTGGTGTGTGTGTGGTGTGTGTGGTGTGTGGTGTGTGTGTGTGGTGTGTGGTGTGTGTGTGGTGTGTGTGTGTGTGTGTGTGTGTGCGGTGTGTGTGGTGTGTGCAAGATCAGGGAAAGGCCACCTACCTCACGTTGGTGGGCACGTGACGCTGGGCACGGTGCTGATATTCCCTCTGGGGTTTGTTCCGCATGTGAAAATGACTTGAAGATCAATGGCTGTCAACACTCGTACATGCAGTTCGACTCTGAATGAGAGGTCTACACCTGTTGCATCATCTGTCACAAAATATTAGGTATTTTCAGAAGGTAGAATGTAATAAAATATATATTTTTTAAATGAACTGATGATTGCTACATATGGATGGTTTCCGCGCAACAATTTCTTTCGTTTAGTTTCTTTAATTCGACCATTTAAAAAAAAACAAGCACACAAACTTAAAAGCCATACATGCACATTAATAAAATCATGGAGGATAACACACAATACAGTCTGGGACGTATTTCCATTGTTAAATCATGGAGGATAACACACAATACAGTCTGGGACGTATTTCCATTGTTAAATCATGGAGGATAACACACAATACAGTCTGGGACGTATTTCCATTGTTAAATCATGGAGGATAACACACAATACAGTCTGGGACTTATTTCCATTGTTAAATCATGGAGGATAACACACAATACAGTCTGGGACTTATTTCCATTGTTAAATCATGGAGGATAACACACAATACAGTCTGGGACTTATTTCCATGTTAAATCATGGAGGATAACACACAATACAGTCTGGGACGTATTTCCATTGTTAAATCATGGAGGATAACACACAATACAGTCTGGGACTTATTTCCATGTTAAATCATGGAGGATAACACACAATACAGTCTGGGACTTATTTCCATGTTAAATCATGGAGGATAACACACAATACAGTCTGGGACTTATTTCCATTGTTAAATCATGGAGGATAACACACAATATAGTCTGGGACTTATTTCCATGTTAAATCATGGAGGATAACACACAATACAGTCTGGGACTTATTTCCATGTTAAATCATGGAGGATAACACACAATACAGTCTGGGACGTATCTCCATTGTTAAATCATGGAGGATAACACACAATACAGTCTGGGACTTATTTCCATGTTAAATCATGGAGGATAACACACAATACAGTCTGGGACGTATCTCCATTGTTAAATCATGGAGGATAACACACAATACAGTCTGGGACTTATTTCCATTGTTAAATCATGGAGGATAACACACAATACAGTCTGGGACGTATCTCCATTGTTAAATCATGGAGGATAACACACAATACAGTCTGGGACTTATTTCCATTGTGGTCCTTTTGAGACAAGATGGCTGGACAGGATGGAACATAGTATGACAGTGAAATAATAAAACAGAGAAGAAGAACATCTATCTCATCATTCCAGTTACGTCATAGGGGTTATTCATTGGGGCACAGAAGACATCAAACATATTTTTACTTTATTTTTAAAGCTGCCCAGAGAGGACGTTGTTTTTATATTTTATATATTACTCGATCTACTTGTATCTTAAACAATTGAGTTGGGGAACGATGTGTATCGGTGGATCCCTAGTTATCAAAAGTATTTCCATTCAGGGAATCAGGCAACAATGTAGACTATTGTCTGTCTATTAGCTTCTTTACATGTTCAAGCCTGTCTCAAAAATAAAACACTTTAAGACTCTCCTGGATCATGGTCCCGCCACCCACCAACCCCTCCTTTTACGCTACTGCTACTCTCTGTTCATCATATATGCATAGTCACTTTAACCATATCTACATGTACATACTACCTCAATCAGCCTGACTAACCGGTGCCTGTATATAGCCTCTCTACTGTATATAGCCTCTCTACTGTATATAGCCTCTCTACTGTATATAGCCTCTCTACTGTATATAGCCTCTCTACTGTATATAGCCTCTCTACTGTTATAGCCTCTCTACTGTATATAGCCTCTCTACTGTTATAGCCTCTCTACTGTATATAGCCTCTCTACTGTATATAGCCTCTCTACTGTATATAGCCTCTCTACTGTAAATAGCCTCTCTACTGTATATAGCCTCTCTACTGTATATAGCCTCGCTACTGTATATATCCTCTCTACTGTATATAGCCTCTCTACTGTAAATAGCCTGTATTTTTACAGTTGTTTTATTTCTTTACTTACATATTGTTCACATAACACTTTTTTTGCACTGTTGGTTAGAGCCTGTAAGTAAGCATTTCACTGTAAGGTCTACACCTGTTGTATTCAGCATTTCACTGTGAGGTCTACTACACCTGTTGTATTCAGCATTTCACTGTAAGGTCTACTACACCTGTTGTATTCAGCATTTCACTGTAAGGTCTACTACACCTGTTGTATTCAGCATTTCACTGTAAGGTCTACTACACCTGTTGTATTCAGCATTTCACTGTGAGGTCTACTACACCTGTTGTATTCAGCATTTCACTGTAAGGTCTACTACACCTGTTGTATTCAGCATTTCACTGTAAGGTCTACACCTGTTGTATTCAGCATTTCACTGTAAGGTCTACTACACCTGTTGTATTCAGCATTTCACTGTAAGGTCTACTACACCTGTTGTATTCAGCATTTCACTGTGAGGTCTACTACACCTGTTGTATTCAGCATTTCACTGTGAGGTCTACTACACCTGTTGTATTCAGCATTTCACTGTAAGGTCTACACCTGTTGTATTCAGCATTTCACTGTAAAGTCTACTACACCTGTTGTATTCAGCATTTCACTGTAAGGTCTACTACACCTGTTGTATTCAGCATTTCACTGTGAGGTCTACTACACCTGTTGTATTCAGCATTTCACTGTGAGGTCTACTACACCTGTTGTATTCAGCATTTCACTTTAAGGTCTACTACACCTGTTGTATTCAGCATTTCACTGTAAGGTCTACTACACCTGTTGTATTCAGCATTTCACTGTGAGGTCTACTACACCTGTTGTATTCAGCATATCACTGTAAGGTCTACTACACCTGTTGTATTCAGCATTTCACTGTAAGGTCTACTACACCTGTTGTATTCAGCATTTCACTGTGAGGTCTACTATACCTGTTGTATTCAGCATTTCACTGTAAGGTCTACTACACCTGTTGTATTCATCATTTCACTGTGAGGTCTACTACACCTGTTGTATTCAGCATTTCACTAAGGTCTACTACACCTGTTGTATTCAGCATTTCACTGTGAGGTCTACTACACCTGTTGTATTCAGCATTTCACTGTGAGGTCTACTACACCTGTTGTATTCAGCATTTCACTGTAAGGTCTACTACACCTGTTGTATTCAGCATTTCACTGTAAGGTCTACTACACCTGTTGTATTCAGCATTTCACTGTGAGGTCTATTACACCTGTTGTATTCAGCATTTCACTGTGAGGTCTACTACACCTGTTGTATTCAGCATTTCACTTTGAGGTCTACTATACCTGTTGTATTCAGCATTTCACTGTAAGGTCTACTACACCTGTTGTATTCAGCATTTCACTGTAAGGTCTACTACACCTGTTGTATTCAGCATTTCACTGTAAGGTCTACTACACCTGTTGTATTCAGCATTTCACTGTGAGGTCTACTACACCTGTTGTATTCAGCATTTCACTGTGAGGTCTACTACATCTGTTGTATTCAGCATTTCACTGTGAGGTCTACTACACCTGTTGTATTCAGCATTTCACTGTGAGGTCTACTACACCTGTTGTATTCAGCATTTCACTGTAAGGTCAACTACACCTGTTGTATTCAGCATTTCACTGTGAGGTCTACTACACCTGTTGTATTCAGCATTTCACTGTGAGGTCTACACCTGTTGTATTCAGCATTTCACTGTGAGGTCTACTACACCTGTTGTATTCAGCGAACGTGACAAATAAACGTTGATTTGATTTGACTCTCCTGGATGATGGTTGACCACCCTCCATAGGACAATATTATAAATAATATATATTTATTTAAAAAAAATGTTTTAATCTTTATTTAACTAGGCAAGTCAGTTATGAACAAATTCTTAGTTTCAATGACGGCCTAGGAACAGTGGGGTTAACTGCCTTGTTCAGGGGCAGAACAACAGATCTATACCTTGTCAGCTCGGGGATTCGATAACATACAATATTACAAACTTACAATTACAACCAAATACTTTTTATGTCTTTTCTAAAGTACACACACACACTTCTGATTAAATACACACAGCTGATCAATACAGTCGAAAGAATTCACTCTAAAAGAATGATCCAATCAATGCCTTCCACCTCTATACGGACAGCCGGCCTGACCAATCGATGGGTGACACCTGTGGATGGATAATGTGCTCAGCCTATCAATGGCAGTATACCTCTGGGTCATATGGTGATTATTACTGTTCTCCCGCGTTCACAGGAGACGGGATCTGTGGCTCAACGCTTCACACACGCGCGCACACACACACACACACACACACACACACACACACACACACACACACACACACACACACACACACACACACACACACACACACACACACACACACAATCAAGCGCACACACATTTCTATAATGTCTCTCTCTGATCCATGCTAGGGGAGTTTAACTCAATACCCTTTGTTTAGAGGGAGGCCTGCACACACACACACACACACACACACACACACACACACACACACACACACACACACACACACACACACACCTTGAGACAGACACACACACTCAACACCTTGAATCAGACTGAGCAATTATACCAAACAGAGGACCCTATTGATCTACAGCCTCTCTCTTACCCTCCCTCTTTCCTTCCATCCTCCTGGCTTCCTCCATCCTCCTGGCTTCCTCCATCCTCCTGGCTTCCTCCATCCTCCTGGCTTCCTCCATCCTCAAGGCGTCCTCCATCTTCCTGGCTTCCTTCTATCCTCCTGGCTTCCTCCATCCTCCTGGCTTCTTCCACCCGACTGGCTTCCTCCATCCTCCTGGCTTCCTCCATCCTCCTGGCTTCCTCCATCCTCCTGGCTTCCTCCATCCTCCTGGCTTCCTCCCTCCTCCTGGCTTCTTCCATCCTCCTGGCTTCTTCCATCCTCCTGGCTTCTTCCATCCTCCTGGCTTCCTTCTATCCTCATGGCTTCCTCCATCCTCCTGGCTTCCTCCATCCCTCCTGGCTTCTTCCATCCTCCTGGCTTCTTCCATCCTCCTGGCTTCTTCAATCCTCCTGGCTTCCTTCTATCCTCCTGGCTTCCTCCATCCCTCCTGGCTTCCTCCATCCTTCCTGGCTTCGTCTATCCTTCTGGCTTCCTCCATCCTCCTGGCTTCCTCCATCCTCCTGGCTTCTTCCATCCTCCTGGCTTCCTCCATCCTTCCTGGCTTCGTCTATCCTTCTGGCTTCCTCCTGGCTTCCTCTATCCTCCTGGCTTCTTCCATCCTCCTGGCTTCTTCCAACCTCCTGGCTTCCTCCATCCTCCTGGCTTCTTCCATCCTCCTGGCTTCCTCTATCCTTCTGGCTTCCTCCATCCTCCTGGCTTCCTCCATCCCTCCTGGCGTCCTCCATCCTCCTGGCTTCCTTCTATCCTCCTGGCTTCCTCCATCCCTCCTGGCTTCCTCCATCCTCCTGGCTTCCTTCTATCCTCATGGCTTCCTCCATCCTCCTGGCTTCCTCCATCCCTCCTGGCTTCTTCCCTCCTCCTGGCTTCCTCCCTCCTCCTGGCTTCCTCTATCCTCCTGGCTTCCTCCATCCTCCTGGCTTCCTCTATCCTCCTGGCTTCCTCCATCCTCCTGGCTTCCTCCATCCTCCTGGCTTCTTCCATCCTCCTGGCTTCTTCCATCCTCCTGGCTTCTTCCATCCTCCTGGATTTCTCCTCCTCTTGATTCGCAGGCCGCCAGTTGCCCATCATCCCGTGTAGACGATTCAGATGTTAAAGTCTCACTTATTAATTACAACCAAGCCTGCCTCTCTCTCTCTCGCTCTCTCTCTATGCTCTCTCTCTCTCTCTCTCTCTCTCTCACCTCTCTCTCCCACCTCTCTCTCTCTCTCTCTCTCCATGCTCTCTGTCTCAATTTCTCTGTCTATCTGTCCTTCTCTCTCTCCATGCTCTCTGTCTCAATTTCTCTGTCTATCTGTCCTTCTCTCTCTCCCTTCCTATGCCCTCTCTCTCTCTTCCCTCTCTCTCCCTCTCCCTTCCTCCCTCTCTCTCTCTTCCCTCTCTCTCCCTCCCCCTTCCTCCCTCTCTCTCCCTCTCTCTCTCTTAATTAGTTAGTTGTAACTTTCTCATTATTTTTCTAATTACATTCTTCCCCCCTTTTTCTTCAACCTCTTTCAGAAACATTGACATTTCCACTGATGCGTTTTCCTTTTAATCAATCCCCGTTCTCTCTTTCACCTTCACCCCTTCCTACCTTCTCTCGTCCCTTTCACATTTCCTCCCTTCCTCAAACCGTCCCTCTGTCTCTCTCTCTCCATGTATTCTCCACATCTCTCTCTCCCTCTGCGGCCTGACGTGATTGGTTGAGCCAGCTCCTGTGATGTGTTCACTGCTAAAACTATTACAATGCTCTTCAGAGGGGAAATATATGAACATGGCAGTGGAGGAGAGGAAAACGAGACGGGGGGAGGAGAAGAAACAAAATAATACATTAAACTAACAACAAATGGGAGGAAGTTAGGAGGGAGGTGTTGAGAAAACGACAGGAAGGATGAACGTGTGTTTCCGACGTGCGTTGAAAGGGGATGAGGGTCCTAAGGGTCTACCGTAGTAATATATGAGAGAGGAAAAGGGAGGATAAAAGAGAGACGCTGGCCAATTAAAAAAGAAAGCGGGAGAGATCCTCGACTGAAGAACAAAGTAAGCTGATTTCACCAAGAATAACAGTCAAAAGTAGTGACATATGTAGGGAATAGGGTGGTTATGGGTCTTGGTTTAAAGTAGTGCACTATGTAGGGAATAGGGTGGTAATGTGCCCTGATCTAAAGTAGTGCCCTATGTAGGGTAGAGGTCGACCGATTATGATTTTTCAACGCCGATACCGATACCAATTATTGGAGGACCAAAAAATCCGATGCCGATTAAATCGGACAATTTTTTTATTTATTTGTAATAATGACAACTACAACAATACTGAATGAACACTTATTTTAACTTAATATAATACATCAATAAAATCAATTTAGCCTCAAATAAATAATGAAACATGTTCAATTTGGTTTAAATAATACAAAAACAAAGTGTTGGAGAAGAAAGTAAAAGTGCAATATGTGCCATGTAAGAAAGCTAACGTTTAAGTTCCTTGCTCAGAACATATGAAAGCTGGTGGTTCCTTTTAACACGAGTCTTCAATATTCCCAGGTAAGAAGTTTTAGGTTGTAGTTATTATAGGAATTATAGGACTATTTCTCTCTATACCATTTGTATTTCATATACCTTTGACTATTGGATGTTCTTATAGGTACTTTAGTATTGCCAGTGTAACAGTATAGCTTCCGTCCCTCTCCTCGCTCCTCCCTGGGCTCGAACCAGGAACACATCGACAACAGCCACCCTCGAAGCAGCGTTACCCATGCAGAGCAAGGGGAACAACTACTCCAAGTCTCAGAGCGAGTGACGTTTGAAACGCTATTAGCGCGCACCCCGCTAACTAGCTAGCCATTTCACATCGGTTACACCAGCCTCATCTCGGGAGTTGATAGGCTTGAAGTCATAAACAGTGCAATGCTTGAAGCATTGCGAAGAGCTGCTGGCAAAACACATGAAAGTGCTGTTTGAATGAATGCTTACGAGCCTGCTGGTGCCCACCATCGCTCAGTCAGACTGCTCTATCAAATCATAGACTTAATTATAAAATAATAACATACAGAAATACGAGCCTTTGGTCATTAATATGGTCGAATCTGGAAACTATCATTTCGAAAACAAAACGTTTATTCTTTCAGTGAAATACGGAACCGTTTTGTATTTTATCTAACGGGTGGCATCCATCAGTCTAAATATTCCTGTTACATTGCATAACCTTCAATGTTATGTCATAATTACGTACAAATCTGGCAAATTAGGCGGCCCAAACTGTTGCATATACACTGACTCTGCGTGCAATGAACGCAAGAGAAGTGACACAATTTCAGCTGGTTAATATTGCCTGCTAACCTGGATTTCTTTTAGCTAAATATGCAGGTTTAAAAATATATACTTCTGTGTATTGATTTTAAGAAAGGCATTGATGTTTATGGTTAGGTACACGTTGGAGCAACGACAGTCCTTTTTCGCGAATGCGCACCGCATCGATTATATGCAACGCAGGACACGCTAGATAAACTAGTAATATCATCAACCATGTGTAGTTAACTAGTGATTATGATTGATTGATTGATTGTTTTTTATAAGATAAGTTTAATGCTAGCTAGCAACTTACCTTGGCTTCTTACTGCATTCGCGTAACAGGCAGGCTCCTCGTGAGGCAGGTGGTTAGAGCGTTGGACTAGTTAACCGTAAGGTTGCAAGATTGAATCCCTGAGCTGACAAGGAAACAATCTGTCGTTCTGCCCCTGAACAAGGCAGTTAACCCACCGTTCCCCGGTAGGCCGTCATTGAAAATAAGAATTTGTTCTCAACTGACTAGTTAAATAAAGGTGCAAAAAATGTAAAAAATATAAAAATAAAAATCGGCCAAATCGGTGTCCAAAAATACCGATTTCCGATTGCTATGAAAACTTGAAACCGGCCCTAATTAATCGGCCATTCCGATTAATCGGTCGACCTCTAGAATAGGGTGCCATTTGGAAGGAAAATAGATCATCACAGCCTGATACTAGAGAGAGAGAGAGAGAGACCACCACAGCATGATACTAGAGAGAGAGAGAGAGAGACCACCACAGCATGATACTAGAGAGAGAGAGAGAGACCACCACAGCATGATACTAGAGAGAGAGAGAGAGAGACCACCACAGCATGATACTAGAGAGTGAGAGAGAGACCACCACAGCCTGATACTAGAGAGAGAGAGAGAGAGACCACCACAGCATGATACTAGAGAGAGAGAGAGAGACCACCACAGCATGATACTAGAGAGAGAGAGAGAGAGAGATCATCACAGCATGATACTAGAGAGAGAGAGAGAGATCATCACAGCATGATACTAGAGAGAGAGAGAGATCATCACAGCATGATACTAGAGAGAGAGATCATCACAGCATGATACTAGAGAGAGAGAGAGAGACCACCACAGCATGATACTAGAGAGAGAGAGAGAGAGAGATCATCACAGCATGATACTAGAGAGAGAGAGAGAGATCATCACAGCATGATACTAGAGAGAGAGAGAGATCATCACAGCATGATACTAGAGAGAGAGAGAGAGATCATCACAGCATGATACTAGAGAGAGAGAGAGAGATCATCACAGCATGATACTAGAGAGAGAGAGAGAGATCATCACAGCATGATACTAGAGAGAGAGAGAGATCATCACAGCATGATACTAGAGAGAGAGAGAGATCATCACAGCATGATACTAGAGAGAGAGAGAGAGATCATCACAGCATGATACTAGAGAGAGAGAGAGATCACCACAGCATGATACTAGAGAGAGAGAGATCATCACAGCATGATACTAGAGGGAGAGAGATCATCACAGCATGATACTAGAGAGAGAGAGAGAGATCATCACAGCATGATACTAGAGAGAGAGAGAGATCACCACAGCATGATACTAGAGAGAGAGAGAGAGATCATCACAGCATGATACTAGAGAGAGAGAGAGATCACCACAGCATGATACTAGAGAGAGAGAGATCATCACAGCATGATACTAGAGGGAGAGAGATCATCACAGCATGATACTAGAGAGAGAGAGAGATCATCACAGCATGATACTAGAGAGAGAGAGATCATCACAGCATGATACTAGAGGGAGAGAGATCATCACAGCATGATACTAGAGAGAGAGAGAGATCATCACAGCATGATACTAGAGAGAGAGAGAGATCATCACAGCATGATACTAGAGAGAGAGAGAGATCACCACAGCATGATACTAGAGAGAGAGAGATCATCACAGCATGATACTAGAGGGAGAGAGATCATCACAGCATGATACTAGAGAGAGAGAGAGATCATCACAGCATGATACTAGAGAGAGAGAGAGATCACCACAGCATGATACTAGAGAGAGAGAGATCATCACAGCATGATACTAGAGGGAGAGAGATCATCACAGCATGATACTAGAGAGAGAGAGAGATCATCACAGCATGATACTAGAGAGAGAGAGAGATCATCACAGCATGATACTAGAGAGAGAGAGAGAGATCATCACAGCATGATACTAGAGAGAGAGAGAGATCACCACAGCATGATACTAGAGAGAGAGAGATCATCACAGCATGATACTAGAGGGAGAGAGATCATCACAGCATGATACTAGAGAGAGAGAGAGATCATCACAGCATGATACTAGAGGGAGAGAGAGATCATCACAGCATGATACTAGAGGGAGAGAGATCATCACAGCATGATACTAGAGAGAGAGAGAGATCATCACAGCATGATACTAGAGGGAGAGAGATCATCACAGCATGATACTAGAGGGAGAGAGATCATCACAGCATGATACTAGAGGGAGAGAGATCATCACAGCATGATACTAGAGAGAGAGAGAGATCATCACAGCATGATACTAGAGGGAGAGAGATCATCACAGCATGATACTAGAGGGAGAGAGATCATCACAGCATGATACTAGAGAGAGAGAGATCATCACAGCATGATACTAGAGGGAGAGAGATCATCACAGCATGATACTAGAGAGAGAGAGAGAGAGAGACCACCACAGCATGTGTGCTGACAAACTGCCTGGGAGCTCCTCAGTGGTGAAACTCCTCCTCCTTCAATCAGTGGTGAACCAGGTGGAACAAATCTTCCAGGCAATCTGGGCGTGCCAGCACCTGGCTCTGCTGTTGTCTTTAGACCGCAGTGAAAGGAGCATTTATAACACCACAAGACCAAGGAAACTTCATCTTTGTGATCAAGGTGACTGTGCAAGTCCAAGCCCTCCACAAAACTGTGAAAGACAGCCGGTAAGTGCCATATTGGCCATGCTTGGCTAGACTGACTTAAGCAGTGCACTGCTAATGATACTCTGGAAAACACAGACTCTTAACTCTTAACTTTGATAGGACTTTTGCAGTGGTATTTATAACTTCAAATGTTGTTTGTGGGGTATAAAGGAAAAGTAAGAAGAGCCAAATTCATTGTTGACAAAGAACTTGTTTGAAATGGTTAAAAGTAATTTAAACTTTGTAGAAATCTTAGTAAACCAAGTTCTTAATTCAGTAACAAATGCATAGTCTAAAAAATCTTTGGCTAAAAAATGTAAGATTTGTCTGCTTAAAACTACTGATTAGAAAATAAATGTAATTTTTTACTACTAAAAATATTTTGAATGTATTTGGTTAAAATGCAAATTTAGATAAAAATATACAGATTCTGCTCATTTGATTAAAAATGGTGGGTTTCTATTTTTGGGAAACATTTGCTTAAAAGTGGAAACCTTGTATTTTATAATGGCAGAAATGTGTTTATCTGAGGTGAATGTGGATACTTTTGTGTATTTAATTAGGCTGTCAACTCAAATAATAACTTGTATTTGTCATCTCTTTTTTGAGGTTTTTCACCTGTTTACTGCCAACCAAAGAATGGTAAATAAAAGACAAACAACTGATTCCATGGCTTTTTATTGAGTGAAATCCAGTTAAAATCTTCATGTGGAGGGAATGTCCTTTTCAAGTGGGGAATTGCACAAGAAGGAGGTCAAAATGATACTAGAGAGAGAGAGAGAGAGAGAGAGAGAGACCACCACAGCCAGATAGAGGTGTGTTTACCTGTCTAGAACAGGAGTCTATGTCCTGGGCACGGTATAGACATCCTGGATGGCAGGAAGCTTGGCCCCAGTGGTGTACTGGGCCGTACACACTACCCTCTGTATTGCCCTACGGTCATAGGCTGAACAGTGATGCAACCAGTCAGGATGCTCTCGATGGTGCATCAGTAGAACCTTTTTGAGGATCTGGGGACCCATGCCAAATCTTTTCAGCCTCCTGAGAGGGAACAGGCGTTGTCGTGCCCTCTTCACGATTGTCTTGTTGTGTTTGTACCATGATAATGTCACTCTGAAATGATTTGACATTCCAGTCATCTTCACACCGGTCCATTTCTCTGTGTCTCTGTTCAGCTCCTCAGTGCCTGTCATCCACAATGAGGAGAGGGGGGGGGGGAGATGGAGAGATGGAGAGAGAGTTGAACATTATCAATGACACAACATCAGCTACATAGAGAATCCTGATAATAGCAGGCAGAGTGGATCCATCCAGAACAGAACTGGTACTATCTCAGTAGAAACGAGGTAAAACAACATTAGCTACATAGAGAATCCTGATAATAGCAGGCAGAGTGGATCCATCCAGAACTAGTACTATCTCAGTAGAAACGAGTTAAAACAACATCTGCCTACAAAATACAAAAGAAACTCAGCTAGGAATATTGTGTGTCCTGAATGGCACTCTATTCACCCTATGGGCCCTGGTCAAAAGTAGTGCACACTATAGGGAATAGGGAGCATTTTGGAATGCAAAGGACAAACAATAAAAAACAACTTCACTTGGTAATAGGTGAATATGTCATTTACAAAAAATAATTCCCTGACAGGTCTGAGATAAGAAGAACACAAAAAAAAGGGGGGAAGGAGAGAGAAAACGATTGACAGGCGACGTTTTCCTCGTGTCCCGTCTCCCTCCACCCTCTTCTGCCGCGACGACGACCCTGAGACAGACACACGGCCTGCTGGGAGACGGGATTTTATCTTTTACCTGTATGATTTATGTGTTCCCCTATTTTTTTACTTCATTTCTTTTAGTGTGTGTAGACGAGAAACATATGTAGTGGTGCTGGAGCTCGAAGGGAGAGACTACAGCTACAAATCATCACACAGCAGACTGGTATACTATCGTACAGCAGCTAGTATACTACTATACAGCAGGTAGTTTAATACACTAGGCTGGTATACTACTATACAGTAGGTAGTTTACTACACTAGGCTGGTATACTACTATACAGCAGGTAGTTTACTACACTAGGCTGGTATACTACTATACAGCAGGTAGTTTAATACACTAGGCTGGTATACTACTATACAGCAGGTAGTTTACTACACTAGGCTGGTATACTACTATACAGCAGCTAGTTTACTACACTAGGCTGGTATACTACTATACAGCAGGTAGTTTACTACACTAGGCTGGTATACTACTATACAGCAGGTAGTTTAATACACTAGGCTGGTATACTACTATACAGCAGGTAGTTTAATACACTAGGCTGGTATACTACTATACAGCAGGCAGTTTACTACACTAGGCTGGTATACTACTATACAGCAGGTAGTTTACTACACTAGGCTGGTATACTACTATACAGCAGGTAGTTTACTACACTAGGCTGGTATACTACCATACAGCAGGTAGTTTACTACACTAGGCTGGTATACTACTATACAGCAGGTAGTTTACTACACTAGGCTGGTATACTACCATACAGCAGGTAGTTTACTACACTAGGCTGGTATACTACTATACAGCAGGTAGTTTAATACACTAGGCTGGTATACTACTATACAGCAGGTAGTTTACTACACTAGGCTGGTATACTACTATACAGCAGGTAGTTTAATACACTAGGCTGGTATACTACTATACAGCAGGTAGTTTACTACACTAGGCTGGTATACTACCATACAGCAGGTAGTTTACTACACTAGGCTGGTATACTACTATACAGCATGTAGTTTACTACACTAGGCTGGTATACTACTATACAGCAGGTAGTTTACTACACTAGGCTGGTATACTACCATACAGCAGGTAGTTTACTACACTAGGCTGGTATACTACTATACAGCACATAGTTTACTACACTAGGCTGGTATACTACTATACAGCAGGTAGTTTAATACACTAGGCTGGTATACTACTATACAGCACGTAGTTTACTACACTAGGCTGGTATACTACTATACAGCAGGTAGTTTACTACACTAGGCTGGTATACTACCATACAGCAGGTAGTTCACTACACTAGGCTGGTATACTACTATACAGCAGCTAGTTTACTACACTAGGCTGGTATACTACTATACAGCAGCTAGTTTAATACACTAGGCTGGTATACTACTATACAGCAGGTAGTTTACTACACTAGACTGGTATACTACCATACAGCAGGTAGTTTACTACACTAGGCTGGTATACTACCATACAGCAGGTAGTTTACTACACTAGGCTGGTATACAACCGTACAGCAGGTAGTTTACTACACTAGGCTGGTATACTACTATACAGCACGTAGTTTACTACACTAGGCTGGTATACTACTATACAGCAGGTAGTTTAATACACTAGGCTGGTATACTACTATACAGCAGGTAGTTTAATACACTAGGCTGGTATACTACTATACAGCAGGTAGTTTACTACACTAGGCTGGTATACTACTATACAGCAGGTAGTTTACTACACTAGGCTGGTATACTACCATACAGCAGGTAGTTTAATACACTAGGCTGGTATACTACCGTACAGCAGGTCGTTTACTACACTAGGCTGGTATACTACTATAGAGCAGGTAGTTTACTACACTAGGCTGGTATACTACTATACAGCAGCTAGTTTACTACACTAGGCTGGTATACTACTATACAGCAGGTAGTTTAATACACTAGGCTGGTATACTACTATACAGCAGGTAGTTTACTACACTAGGCTGGTATACTACTATACAGCAGCTAGTTTAACACACTAGGCTGGTATACTACCGTACAACAGGTAGTTTACTACACTAGTCTAGTATACTACCATACAGCAGCTAGTTTACTACACTAGGCTGGTATACTACTATACAGCAGGTAGTTTACTACACTAGGCTGGTATACTACCATACAGCAGCTAGTTTACTACACTACGCTGGTATACTACCATACAGCAGCTAGTTTACTACACTAGGCTGGTATACTACCATACAGCAGGTAGTTTACTACACTAGGCTGGTATACTACTATACAGCACGTAGTTTACTACACTAGGCTGGTATACTACTATACAGCAGGTAGTTTACTACACTAGGCTGGTATACTACCATACAGCAGGTAGTTTACTACACTAGGCTGGTATACTACTATACAGCAGGTAGTTTACTACACTAGACTGGTATACTACCATACAGCAGGTAGTTTACTACACTAGGCTGGTATACTACCGTACAGCAGGTAGTTTACTACACTAGGCTGGTATACTACTATACAGCACGTAGTTTACTACACTAGGCTGGTATACTACTATACAGCAGGTAGTTTACTACACTAGGCTGGTATACTACTATACAGCACGTAGTTTACTACACTAGGCTGGTATACTACTATACAGTAGGTAGTTTACTACACTAGAGTGGTATACTACTATACAGCAGGTCGTTTACTACACTAGGCTGGTATACTACTATACAGCAGGTAGTTTACTACACTAGGCTGGTATACTACCATACAGCAGGTAGTTTAATACACTAGGCTGGTATACTACCGTACAGCAGGTTGTTTACTACACTAGGCTGGTATACTACTATAGAGCAGGTAGTTTACTACACTAGGCTGGTATACTACTATACAGCAGCTAGTTGAACACACTAGGCTGGTATACTACCGTACAACAGGTAGTTTACTACACTAGTCTGGTATACTACCATACAGCAGCTAGTTTACTACACTAGGCTGGTATACTACTATACAGCAGGTAGTTTACTACACTAGGCTGGTATACTACCATACAGCAGCTAGTTTACTACACTACGCTGGTATACTACCATACAGCAGCTAGTTTACTACACTAGGCTGGTATACTACCATACAGCAGGTAGTTTACTACACTAGGCTGGTATACTACCATACAGCAGGTAGTTTACTACACTAGGCTGGTATACTACCATACAGCAGGTAGTTTACTAAACTAGGCTGATATACTACTATACATTAGGTCGTTTACTACACTAGGCTGGTATAATACCATACAGCAGTTGGTTTAATACACTAGGCTGGTATACTACTATACAGCAGCTAGTTTACTACACTAGGCTGGTATACTACTATACAGCAGCTAGTTTACTACACTAGGCTGGTATACTACCATACAGCAGCTAGTTTACTACACTAGGCTGGTATACTACTATACAGCAGGTAGTTTACTACACTAGGCTGGTATACTACTATACAGCAGGTAGTTTACTACACTAGGCTGGTATACTACTATACAGCAGCTAGTTTACTACACTAGGCTGGTATACTACCATACAGCAGCTAGTTTAATACACTAGGCTGGTATACTACTATACAGCAGGTAGTTTACTACACTAGGCTGGTATACTACTATAGAGCAGGTAGTTTACTACACTAGGCTGGTATACTACTATACAGCAGGTAGTTTACTACACTAGGCTGGTATACTACTATACAGCAGGTAGTTTACTACACTAGGCTGGTATACTACTATAAAGCAGCTAGTTTACTACACTAGGCTGGTATACTACTATACAGCATGTAGTTTACTACACTAGGCTGGTATACTACCATTCAGCAGCTAGTTTAATACACTAGGCTGGTATACTACTATACAGCAGGTAGTTTACTACACTAGGCTGGTATACTACTATACAGCAGGTAGTTTACTACACTAGGCTGGTATACTACTATACAGCAGGTAGTTTACTACACTAGGCTGGTATACTACTATACAGCAGCTAGTTTACTACACTAGGCTGGTATACTACTATACAGCAGGTAGTTTAATACACTAGGCTGGTATACTACTATACAGCAGGTAGTTTAATACACTAGGCTGGTATACTACCATACAGCAGCTAGTTTAATACACTAGGCTGGTATACTACTATACAGCAGGTAGTTTACTACACTAGGCTGGTATACTACTATACAGCAGCTAGTTTACTACACTAGGCTGGTATACTACTATACAGCAGGTAGTTTACTACACTAGGCTGGTATACTACTATACAGCAGGTAGTTTACTACACTAAGCTGGTATACTACTATACAGCAGGTAGTTTACTACACTAGGCTGGTATACTACTATACAGCAGCTAGTTTACTACACTAGGCTGGTATACTACTATACAGCAGGTAGTTTAATACACTAGGCTGGTATACTACTATACAGCAGGTAGTTTACTACACTAGGCTGGTATACTACTATACAGCAGGTAGTTTACTACACTAGGCTGGTATACTACTATACAGCAGGTAGTTTAATACACTAGGCTGGTATACTACTATACAGCAGCTAGTTTACTACACTAGGCTGGTATACTACTATACAGCAGCTAGTTTACTACACTAGGCTGGTATACTACCATACAGCAGGTAGTTTACTAAACTAGGCTGGTATACTACTATACAGCAGGTAGTTTCCTACACTAGGCTGGTATACTACTATACAGCAGGTAGTTTACTACACTAGGCTGGTATACTACTATACAGCAGCTAGTTTACTACACTAGGCTGGTATACTACCATACAGCAGGTAGTTTACTACACTAGGCTGGTATACTACTATACAGCAGGTAGTTTAATACACTAGGCTGGTATACTACTATACAGCAGGTAGTTTAATACACTAGGCTGGTATACTACTATACAGCAGGTAGTTTACTACACTAGGCTGGTATACTACTATACAGCAGGTAGTTTACTACACTAGGCTGGTATACTACTATACAGCACGTAGTTTAATACACTAGGCTGGTATACTACTATACAGTAGGTAGTTTACTACACTAGGCTGGTATACTACCATACAGCAGGTAGTTTAATACACTAGGCTGGTATACTACCATACAGCAGGTAGTTTACTACACTAGGCTGGTATACTACTATACCGCATGTAGTTTACTACACTAGGCTGGTATACTACTATACAGCAGGTAGTTTACTACACTAGGCTGGTATACTACCATACAGCAGGTAGTTTACTACACTAGGCTGGTATACTACCATACAGCAGGTAGTTTAATACACTAGGCTGGTATACTACTATACAGCAGGTAGTTTAATACACTAGGCTGGTATACTACTATACAGCAGGTAGTTTACTACACTAGGCTGGTATACTACTATACAGCAGGTAGTTTACTACACTAGGCTGGTATACTACCATACAGCAGGTAGTTTAATACACTAGGCTGGTATACTACTATACAGCATGTAGTTTACTACACTAGGCTGGTATACTACTATACAGCAGGTAGTTTAATACACTAGGCTGGTATACTACTATACAGCAGGTAGTTTACTACACTAGGCTGGTATACTACTATACAGCAGGTAGTTTAATACACTAGGCTGGTATACTACTATACAGCAGGTAGTTTAATACACTAGGCTGGTATACTACTATACAGCAGGTAGTTTAATACACTAGGCTGGTATACTACTATACAACAGGTAGTTTACTACACTAGGCTGGTATACTACTATACAGCAGGTAGTTTACTACACTAGGCTGGTATACTACTATACAGCACGTAGTTTAATACACTAGGCTGGTATACTACTATACAGTAGGTAGTTTACTACACTAGGCTGGTATACTACTATACAGCAGGTAGTTTACTACACTAGGCTGGTATACTACCATACAGCAGGTAGTTTACTACACTAGGCTGGTATACTACCATACAGCAGGTAGTTTAATACACTAGGCTGGTATACTACTATACAGCAGGTAGTTTACTACACTAGGCTGGTATACTACTATACAGCAGGTAGTTTACTACACTAGGCTGGTATACTACCATACAGCAGGTAGTTTAATACACTAGGCTGGTATACTACCGTACAGCAGGTCGTTTACTACACTAGGCTGGTATACTACTATAGAGCAGGTAGTTTACTACACTAGGCTGGTATACTACTATACAGCAGCTAGTTTAACACACTAGGCTGGTATACTACCGTACAACAAGTAGTTTACTACACTAGTCTGGTATACTACCATACAGCAGCTAGTTTACTACACTAGGCTGGTATACTACTATACAGCAGGTAGTTTACTACACTAGGCTGGTATACTACCATACAGCAGCTAGTTTACTACACTACGCTGGTATACTACCATACAGCAGCTAGTTTACTACACTAGGCTGGTATACTACCATACAGCAGGTAGTTTACTACACTAGGCTGGTATACTACTATACAGCACGTAGTTTACTACACTAGGCTGGTATACTACTATACAGCAGGTAGTTTACTACACTAGGCTGGTATACTACCATACAGCAGGTAGTTTACTACACTAGGCTGGTATACTACTATACAGCACGTAGTTTACTACACTAGGCTGGTATACTACTATACAGCAGGTAGTTTAATACACTAGGCTGGTATACTACTATACAGCACGTAGTTTACTACACTAGGCTGGTATACTACTATACAGCAGGTAGTTTACTACACTAGGCTGGTATACTACCATACAGCAGGTAGTTCACTACACTAGGCTGGTATACTACTATACAGCAGCTAGTTTACTACACTAGGCTGGTATACTACTATACAGCAGCTAGTTTAATACACTAGGCTGGTATACTACTATACAGCAGGTAGTTTACTACACTAGACTGGTATACTACCATACAGCAGGTAGTTTACTACACTAGGCTGGTATACTACCGTACAGCAGGTAGTTTACTACACTAGGCTGGTATACTACTATACAGCACGTAGTTTACTACACTAGGCTGGTATACTACTATACAGCAGGTAGTTTACTACACTAGGCTGGTATACTACTATACAGCAGGTAGTTCACTACACTAGACTGGTATACTACTATACAGCAGGTAGTTTACTACACTAGGCTGGTATACTACTATACAGCACGTAGTTTACTACACTAGGCTGGTATACTACTATACAGTAGGTAGTTTACTACACTAGAGTGGTATACTACTATACAGCAGGTCGTTTACTACACTAGGCTGGTATACTACTATACAGCAGGTAGTTTACTACACTAGGCTGGTATACTACCATACAGCAGGTAGTTTAATACACTAGGCTGGTATACTACCGTACAGCAGGTTGTTTACTACACTAGGCTGGTATACTACTATAGAGCAGGTAGTTTACTACACTAGGCTGGTATACTACTATACAGCAGCTAGTTGAACACACTAGGCTGGTATACTACCGTACAACAGGTAGTTTACTACACTAGTCTGGTATACTACCATACAGCAGCTAGTTTACTACACTAGGCTGGTATACTACTATACAGCAGGTAGTTTACTACACTAGGCTGGTATACTACCATACAGCAGCTAGTTTACTACACTACGCTGGTATACTACCATACAGCAGCTAGTTTACTACACTAGGCTGGTATACTAACATACAGCAGGTAGTTTACTACACTAGGCTGGTATACTACCATACAGCAGGTAGTTTACTACACTAGGCTGGTATACTACCATACAGCAGGTAGTTTACTAAACTAGGCTGATATACTACTATACATTAGGTCGTTTACTACACTAGGCTGGTATAATACCATACAGCAGTTGGTTTAATACACTAGGCTGGTATACTACTATACAGCAGCTAGTTTACTACACTAGGCTGGTATACTACTATACAGCAGCTAGTTTACTACACTAGGCTGGTATACTACCATACAGCAGCTAGTTTACTACACTAGGCTGGTATACTACTATACAGCAGGTAGTTTACTACACTAGGCTGGTATACTACTATACAGCAGGTAGTTTACTACACTAGGCTGGTATACTACTATACAGCAGCTAGTTTACTACACTAGGCTGGTATACTACCATACAGCAGCTAGTTTAATACACTAGGCTGGTATACTACTATACAGCAGGTAGTTTACTACACTAGGCTGGTATACTACTATAGAGCAGGTAGTTTACTACACTAGGCTGGTATACTACTATACAGCAGGTAGTTTACTACACTAGGCTGGTATACTACTATACAGCAGGTAGTTTACTACACTAGGCTGGTATACTACTATACAGCAGCTAGTTTACTACACTAGGCTGGTATACTACTATACAGCATGTAGTTTACTACACTAGGCTGGTATACTACCATACAGCAGCTAGTTTAATACACTAGGCTGGTATACTACTATACAGCAGGTAGTTTACTACACTAGGCTGGTATACTACTATACAGCAGGTAGTTTACTACACTAGGCTGGTATACTACTATACAGCAGGTAGTTTACTACACTAGGCTGGTATACTACTATACAGCAGCTAGTTTACTACACTAGGCTGGTATACTACTATACAGCAGGTAGTTTAATACACTAGGCTGGTATACTACTATACAGCAGGTAGTTTAATACACTAGGCTGGTATACTACCATACAGCAGCTAGTTTAATACACTAGGCTGGTATACTACTATACAGCAGGTAGTTTACTACACTAGGCTGGTATACTACTATACAGCAGCTAGTTTACTACACTAGGCTGGTATACTACTATACAGCAGGTAGTTTACTACACTAGGCTGGTATACTACTATACAGCAGGTAGTTTACTACACTAAGCTGGTATACTACTATACAGCAGGTAGTTTACTACACTAGGCTGGTATACTACTATACAGCAGCTAGTTTACTACACTAGGCTGGTATACTACTATACAGCAGGTAGTTTAATACACTAGGCTGGTATACTACTATACAGCAGGTAGTTTACTACACTAGGCTGGTATACTACTATACAGCAGGTAGTTTACTACACTAGGCTGGTATACTACTATACAGCAGGTAGTTTAATACACTAGGCTGGTATACTACTATACAGCAGCTAGTTTACTACACTAGGCTGGTATACTACTACACAGCAGCTAGTTTACTACACTAGGCTGGTATACTACCATACAGCAGGTAGTTTACTAAACTAGGCTGGTATACTACTATACAGCAGGTAGTTTCCTACACTAGGCTGGTATACTACTATACAGCAGGTAGTTTACTACACTAGGCTGGTATACTACTATACAGCAGCTAGTTTACTACACTAGGCTGGTATACTACCATACAGCAGGTAGTTTACTACACTAGGCTGGTATACTACTATACAGCAGGTAGTTTAATACACTAGGCTGGTATACTACTATACAGCAGGTAGTTTAATACACTAGGCTGGTATACTACTATACAGCAGGTAGTTTACTACACTAGGCTGGTATACTACTATACAGCAGGTAGTTTACTACACTAGGCTGGTATACTACTATACAGCACGTAGTTTAATACACTAGGCTGGTATACTACTATACAGTAGGTAGTTTACTACACTAGGCTGGTATACTACCATACAGCAGGTAGTTTAATACACTAGGCTGGTATACTACCATACAGCAGGTAGTTTACTACACTAGGCTGGTATACTACTATACCGCATGTAGTTTACTACACTAGGCTGGTATACTACTATACAGCAGGTAGTTTACTACACTAGGCTGGTATACTACCATACAGCAGGTAGTTTACTACACTAGGCTGGTATACTACCATACAGCAGGTAGTTTAATACACTAGGCTGGTATACTACTATACAGCAGGTAGTTTAATACACTAGGCTGGTATACTACTATACAGCAGGTAGTTTACTACACTAGGCTGGTATACTACTATACAGCAGGTAGTTTACTACACTAGGCTGGTATACTACCATACAGCAGGTAGTTTAATACACTAGGCTGGTATACTACTATACAGCATGTAGTTTACTACACTAGGCTGGTATACTACTATACAGCAGGTAGTTTAATACACTAGGCTGGTATACTACTATACAGCAGGTAGTTTACTACACTAGGCTGGTATACTACTATACAGCAGGTAGTTTAATACACTAGGCTGGTATACTACTATACAGCAGGTAGTTTAATACACTAGGCTGGTATACTACTATACAGCAGGTAGTTTAATACACTAGGCTGGTATACTACTATACAACAGGTAGTTTACTACACTAGGCTGGTATACTACTATACAGCAGGTAGTTTACTACACTAGGCTGGTATACTACTATACAGCACGTAGTTTAATACACTAGGCTGGTATACTACTATACAGTAGGTAGTTTACTACACTAGGCTGGTATACTACCATACAGCAGGTAGTTTAATACACTAGGCTGGTATACTACCATACAGCAGGTAGTTTACTACACTAGGCTGGTATACTACTATACAGCATGTAGTTTACTACACTAGGCTGGTATACTACTATACAGCAGGTAGTTTACTACACTAGGCTGGTATACTACCATACAGCAGGTAGTTTACTACACTAGGCTGGTATACTACCATACAGCAGGTAGTTTAATACACTAGGCTGGTATACTACTATACAGCAGGTAGTTTAATACACTAGGCTGGTATACTACTATACAGCAGGTAGTTTACTACACTAGGCTGGTATACTACTATACAGCAGGTAGTTTACTACACTAGGCTGGTATACTACCATACAGCAGGTAGTTTAATACACTAGGCTGGTATACTACTATACAGCATGTAGTTTACTACACTAGGCTGGTATACTACTATACAGCAGGTAGTTTAATACACTAGGCTGGTATACTACTATACAGCAGGTAGTTTACTACACTAGGCTGGTATACTACTATACAGCAGGTAGTTTAATACACTAGGCTGGTATACTACTATACAGCATGTAGTTTACTACACTAGGCTGGTATACTACTATACAGCAGGTAGTTTACTACACTAGGCTGGTATACTACCATACAGCAGGTAGTTTACTACACTAGGCTGGTATACTACCATACAGCAGGTAGTTTAATACACTAGGCTGGTATACTACTATACAGCAGGTAGTTTAATACACTAGGCTGGTATACTACTATACAGCAGGTAGTTTACTACACTAGGCTGGTATACTACTATACAGCAGGTAGTTTACTACACTAGGCTGGTATACTACCATACAGAAGGTAGTTTAATACACTAGGCTGGTATACTACTATACAGCATGTAGTTTACTACACTAGGCTGGTATACTACTATACAGCAGGTAGTTTAATACACTAGGCTGGTATACTACTATACAGCAGGTAGTTTACTACACTAGGCTGGTATACTACTATACAGCAGGTAGTTTAATACACTAGGCTGGTATACTACTATACAGCATGTAGTTTACTACACTAGGCTGGTATACTACTATACAGCAGGTAGTTTACTACACTAGGCTGGTATACTACTATACAGCAGGTAGTTTACTACACTAGGCTGGTATACTACTATACAGCAGCTAGTTTACTACACTAGGCTGGTATGCTACTATACAGCAAGTAGTTTACTACACTAGGCTGGTATACTACTGTACAGCAGGTAGTTTCCTACACTAGGCTGGTATACTACTATACAGCACGTAGTTTACTACACTAGGCTGGTATACTACTATACAGCAGCTAGTTTACTACACTAGGCTGGTATACTACTATACAGCAAGTAGTTTACTACACTAGGCTGGTATACTACCATACAGCAGGTAGTTTACTACACTAGGCTGGTATACTACTATACAGCAGGTAGTTTACTACACTAGGCTGGTATACTACTATACAGCAGGTAGTTTACTACACTAGGCTGGTATACTACTATACAGCACGTAGTTTACTACACTAGGCTGGTATACTACTATACAGCAGGTAGTTTACTACACTAGGCTGGTATACTACTATACAGCAGCTAGTTTACTACACTAGGCTGGTATACTACTATACAGCAGGTATAGGGCTCAACTAGCTGCTGAGCCCTAGGACCATACGTCAGGACTACCGGGCATGATGACTCCTTGCTGTCCCCAGTCCACCTGGCCTTGCTGCTGTTCCAGTTTCAACTGTTCTGCCTGCGGTTATGGAACCCCTACCTGTCCCAGACCTGCTGCTTTCAACTCTTAATGATCGGCTATGAAAAGCCAACTGACATTTATTCCTGATTATTATTTGACCATGCTTGTCATTTATGAACATTTTGAAAATCTTGGCTCTCTCTAATTCTCTCCTTCTCTCTTTCTTTCTCTCTCTCGGAGGACCTGAGCCCTAGGACCATACGTCAGGACTACCGGGCATGATGACTCCTTGCTGTCCCCAGTCCACCTGGCCTTGCTGCTATTCCAGTTTCAACTGTTCTGCCTGCGGTTATGGAACCCCTACCTGTCGCAGACCTGCTGTTTTCAACTCTTAATGATCGGCTATGAAAAGCCAACTGACATGTATTCCTGATTATTATTTGACCATGCTTGTCATTTATGAACATTTTGAACATCTTGGCTCTCTCTAATTCTTTCCTTCTCTCTTTCTTTCTCTCTCTCGGAGGACCTGAGCCCTAGGACCATACGTCAGGACTACCGGGCATGATGACTCCTTGCTGTCCCCAGTCCACCTGGCCTTGCTGCTATTCCAGTTTCAACTGTTCTGCCTGCGGTTACGGAACCCCTACCTGTCCCAGACCTGCTGTTTTCAACTCTTAATGATCGGCTATGAAAAGCCAACTGACATTTATTCCTGATTATTATTTGACCATGCTTGTCACTTATGAACATTTTGAACATCTTGGCCATGTTCTGTTATAATCTCCACCCGGCACAGCCAGAAGAGGACTGGCCACCCCTCATAGCCTGGTTCCTCTCTAGGTTTCTTCCAAGGTTTTGGCCTTTCTTTTCCTAGCCACCGTGCTTCTACACCTGCATTGCTTGCTGTTTGGGGTTTTAGGCTGGGTTTCTGTACAGCACTTCGAGATATTAGCTGATGTACGAAGGGCTATATAAAATAAACTTGATTTGATTTGATTTGTAATTTACTACACTAGAATGGTATACTACCATACAGCAGGTAATTTACTCCACTTGGCTGGTATACTACCGTACAGCAGGTAGTTTACTACACTAGGCTGGTATACAGCAGGTAGTTTACTACACTAGGCTGGTATACTACCATACAGCAGTTAGTTTACTACACTAGGCTGGTATACTACTATACAGCAGGTAGTTTACTACACTAGGCTGGTATACTACTATACAGCAGGTATAGTAGTACACCCTACCCTAGACTACCCTACACTACAATATCCTACCTTAGACCACCCTACACTACAATATCCTACCCTAGAATACCCTACACTACAATATCCTACTCTAGACTACCCTACATTACAATATCCTACCTTAGAATACCCTACACTACAATATCATACTCTAGACTACCCTACACTACAATATCCTACCCTAGACTACCCTACACTACAATATCCTACCCTAGACTACCCTACACTACAATATTCTACCCTAGACTACCCTAGACTACAATATCCTACCCTAGAATACCCTACACTACAATATATCCTACCCTAGACTACCCTACACTACAATATCCTACCTTAGACTACCCTACACTACAATATCCTACCTTAGACCACCCTACCCCACACTACAAAATCCTACCCTAGATTACCCTACACTACAATATATCCTACCCTAGACTACCCTACACTACAATATCCTACCCTAGACTACTCTACACTACAAAATCCTACCTTAGACTACCCTACACTACAATATTTCCTACCTTAGACTACCCTACACTACAATATCCCACCCTAGACTACCCTACACTATAATATCCTACCCTAGACTACCCTACACTACAATATCCTACCCTAGACTACCCTGCACTACCACATCCTACCCTAGACTACCCTGCACTACCATATCCTACCTTAGACTACCCTACACTACAATATATCCTACCCTAGACTACCCTACACTACCATATCCTACCCTAGACTACCCTACACTACAATATCCTACCCTAGACTACCCTGCACTACCATATCCTACCCTAGACTACCCTACACTACCATATCCTACCCTAGACTACCCTACACTACAATATCCTACCCTGCACTACCATATCCTACCCTAGACTACCCTGCACTACAATATCCTAACTTAGACTACCCTACACTACAATATATCCTACCCTAGACTACCCTACACTACAATATCCTACCCTAGACTACCCTACACTACAATATCCTACCCTAGACTACCCTACACTACAATATATCCTACCCTAGACTACCCTACACTACAATATCCTACCCTAGACTACCCTACACTACAATATCCTACCCTAGACTACCCTGCACTACCATATCCTACCCTAGACTACCCTACACTACAATATCCTACCCTAGACTACCCTACGCTAGTGACTAAGAGAGAAAAGATACATGCCTAGAAGAGAGAGAAAGAACACTAAATGGAGTCTAAATATAAGTAGACACACAAACACTTTGACAGAAGTGAATATTCATCCGTGTGACAAAATGTTTCATTGTAAAGCTGACGGATAGCGCAGAGAGAGCGAGAGAGAGCGAGAGAGAGCGAGAGAGAGCGCGAGAGAGAGAGAGAGAGAGATGTATATGTAATCTACAGCCATGACAGTGTGTGTGATGTGTAAATTTAGAAGCACCAATTATTTCTCAGTCCTTTCATTTCTCATCTGTGTTTGACAACGTCAACCATGACACTGTGTGTGGTGGTGGCTAGCAGGACGGTTGCTTTCTTTTTCTGTGGCTAAACCAACTAGGCTCATAATTTAACAATGTTATTCGTATTTACCGATGACATACAAGTTTGTTATTAAGACACACGAAAGTTTTAAAAATGATTAAATATTTTTTTATTTACGTTGAAACGGCTCTCGTGTGAAGTAGTGACCCGCCACATACGCCTAGTTTCCCGAAGGACAAATAAACTCCTCGCGGCGCCCGTCTCCGCCCCTCCGGATTCGTGGATATGCCTCGAAAAAAATGGTGGCTGTTCTGAGGACAAAAGAAGGTGCATCTCAATATTAAGAAGAAGTTAATAATGTTTTGTACACTCTGTGTTTATCAATGAATTGGCGAGAGCACTAGAACAGTCTGCAGCACCCGGCCTCACCCTACTAGGTTCTGAAGTCAAATGTCTACAGTTTGCTGATGATCTGGTGCTTCTGTCCCCAACCAAGGAGGGCCTACAGCAGCACCTAGATCTTCTGCACAGATTCTGTCAGACCTGGGCCCTGTCAGACCTGGGCCCAGTCAGACCTGGGCCCTGACAGACCTGGGCCCTGTAAGACCTGGGCCCTGTTAGACCTGGGCCCTGTCAGACCTGGGCCCTGTAAGACCTGGGCCCTGTCAGACCTGGGCCCTGTCAGACCTGGGCCCTGTCAGACCTGGGCCCAGTCAGACCTGGGCCCTGACAGACCTGGGCCCTGTAAGACCTGGGCCCTGTTAGACCTGGGCCCTGTCAGACCTGGGCCCTGTAAGACCTGGGCCCTGTCAGACCTGGGCCCTGTCAGACCTGGGCCCTGTCAGACCTGGGCCCTGTCAGACCTGGGTCCTGTCAGTAAATCTCAGTAAGACAAACAATGGTGTTCCAAAAAAAAGGTCTAGTTGCCAGGACAACAAATTCCTTCTAGACACCGTTTCCCTAGAGAAGTGTTTCCCAACCAAGGGTACTAGGACTACAGGGGGTACCTGGTCTATCCACAGGGGTACTTGGTCTATCTACAGGGGTACTAGGACCACAGGGGTACTAGGTATATCTACAGGGGTACTAGGTATATCTACAGGGGTACTAGGTATATCTACAGGGGTACTAGGTATATCTACAGGGGTACTAGGTATATCTACAGGGGTACTAGGTATATCTACAGGGGTACTAGGACCACAGGGGTACTTGGCCTATCTACAGGGGTACTAGGCCTATCTACAGGGGTACTAGGTATATCTACAGGGGTACTAGGTATATCTACAGGGGTACTTGGTCTATCTACAGGGGGTACTTGGTCTATCTACAGGGGTACTTGGTCTATCTACAGGGGTACTTGGTCTATCTACAGGGGTACTAGGACCACAGGGGTACTTGGTCTATCTACAGGGGTACTAGGACCACAGGGGTACTTGGTCTATCTACAGGGGTACTTGGTCTATCTACAGGGGGTACTTGGTCTATTTACAGGGGTACTAGGACCACAGGGGTACTTGGTCTATCTACAGGGGTACTTGGTCTATCTACAGGGGGTACTTGGTCTATCTACAGGGGTACTTGGTCTATCTACAGGGGTACTTGGTCTATCTACAGGGGTACTTGGTCTATCTACAGGGGTACTTGGTCTATCCACAGGGGTACTTGGTCTATCTACAGGGGTACTTGGTCTATCCACAGGGGTACTTGGTCTATCTACAGGGGTACTTGGTCTATCTACAGGGGTACTTGGTCTATCCACAGGGGTACTTGGTCTATCCACAGGGGTACTTGGTCTATCTACAGGGGTACTTGGTCTATCTACAGGGGGTACTTGGTCTATCTACAGGGGTACTTGGTCTATCTACAGGGGTACTTGGTCTATCTACAGGGGTACTTGGCCTATCCACAGGGAGTACATGAGAATACTCGTGAGACCACAGAACTACTGGTAAAGTGCACATGAGGGGGTAACAATATTTGGCTCATGCTTCGTAAAACTACAGGTGTAGACTAACAGTGAAAAGCTTTACAGCGCTTCCCAACAATGCAGAGAGAAATGTGCTAGCATTAATGTGATGACACGCTATTTATCGAATAATTAACTCCGTTTATTATTACGTGAGAAAATTAATCATGTAACAATTAACTCAGTGACCTGGGGCACCACGGGAAAAGTTTGTTTAACTTCGTCGGGATTGGTGGGTCCAAACGGGACGGTTGAGCTAACGTAGGCTAATGAGATTAGCAACGGTTGTTTTTTTCTTTGTATTTTCTTTTACCAGATCTATTGTGTTATATTCTACTACATTAATTTCACATTTCCATAAACGTCAAAGTGTTTACCAAGAAAATGTATATCCGTGTCTATCCTCCTCCTAACATTACAGCTCTGGTTAATAAAGTGTCTCTCCTCCTCCTAACATTACAGCTCTGGTTAATAAAATGTCTCTCCTCCTCCTAACATTACAGCTCTGGTTAATAAAGTGTCTCTGCTCCTAAAGTACTGAACCAACAGCAGGACTAATAGAACTGAACCAACAGCAGGACTAATAGAACTGAACCAAAAGCAGAACTAATAGAACTGAACCAACAGCAGAACTAATAGAACTGAACCAACAGCAGAACTAATAGAACTGAACCAACAGCAGAACTAATAGAACTGAACCAACAGCAGGACTAATAGAACTGAACCAACAGCAGGACTAATAGAACTGAACCAACAGCAGGACTAATAGAACTGAACCAACAGCAGAACTAATAGAACTGAACCAACAGCAGAACTAATAGAACTGAACCAACAGCAGGACTAATAGAACTGAACCAACAGCAGGACTAATAGAACTGAACCAACAGCAGGACTAATAGAACTGAACCAACAGCAGAACCGATGGAGATTGGACCATGAAACCTGGTATGTAAACCTCATGTTTATGTCTTTAGAAGCTGTGTGAATATAAAGACACCAGACCAGTTGGTAGTACTAAAGAGGTCATTGACACCAGACCAGTAGGTGATACTATAGAGGTCATTGACACCAGACCAGTAGGTGGTACTATAGAGGTCATTGACACCAGAGGTTACTAGAGCAATAACTAGTGATCAAGAGGACTTTATCTCAATTAATAAATGTTAGATTTAAATGATGCAGACAAACAATGTGAAATATTTGGATAAGTAAATGTGTATAATCACATATTGTTGCCCTATTATGTGGTCTGAACGTAGTGAAAAGTGGATCTGTTATTCTGGAAAATGTGAAATCGGAAGTCCTGCCATTTGCACAGTCAGTGTGTTATAGCTATGCGAGTGTATTGATGCATTTTGGAATGCTAATAGGGAGTAACCCAACTGAGATTTAAATAATTTACACAAAGTGCTTACTTTGTTCTCCAACTGATCTTGTGTCCTTTCTGTCATCCTGTGAACCCCGTTCATTGCTGCTCACAGCTATATTTTTTAATGTTTTTTTTGTTGATGTTGTTTTTTGTTTCTTCTCGCTTTTGTTTATTGTTTATTTCAATTACTTTTGCTTTGTAAACAAATGTTTACCATGCCAATAAAGCCCATTCAATTGAATTGAATTGAGAGAGAAAGAGAGAGACAAAAAAAGAGCTAGAGAGGAAGAGAGAGAGGGGGAGAGGGGGAGGGAGTTAGAGAGAGTCAGGGAAAGAGAGGGGGGAGGGAGATAGAGAGAGTCAGAGAGAGAGGGGGGGAGGGAGATAGACAGAGTCAGAGAGAGAGGGGTGAGGGAGATAGAGAGAGTCAGAGAGAGAGAGGGGGGAGGGAGATAGAGAGAGTCAGAGAGAGAGGGGGGGGGGGTAGAGAGAGTCAGAGAGAGAGAGGGGGGAGGGAGATAGAGAGAGTCAGAGAGAGAGGGGGGAGGGAGATAGAGAGAGTCAGAGAGAGAGGGGGGAGGGAGATAGAGAGAGTCAGAGAGAGAGAGGGGGGAGGGAGATAGAGAGAGTCAGAGAGAGAGAGGGGGGAGGGAGATAGAGAGAGTCAGAGAGAGAGAGGGGGGAGGGAGATAGAGAGAGTCAGAGAGAGAGGGGGGAGGGAGATAGAGAGAGTCAGAGAGAGAGAGGGGGGAGGGAGATAGAGAGAGTCAGGGAAAGAGGGAGTTAGAGAAAGAGGGAGGGAGGGAGGGAGGGAGGGAGGGAGGGAGGGAGGGAGGGAGGGAGGGAGGGAGGGAGGGAGGGAGGGAGGGAGGGAGGGAGGGAGGGAGGGAGGGAGGGAGGGAGGGACAGGCTATGGAGGTAAAGGGTTTTAGCCTGGCATATGTTCTTGCTGACAGAACAAAATTCTGATTCAGAGTCATATCTCTCCTCTGCAGCATGGGGATAATATCTCCTAGAGGGGAGGGGGTGGAGGGGGAGGGTGAAACAGAGGAGGGATATGGGGGGAGACAGAGGAGGAGGGAGAGAGAGTCAACACTGGTGATATTTAACTTTCTGCCACCTTTGAGGTGGATTAGCCTACTATAATATTGGAGATGGATAGATAGAAATGACAAATAAATAGATAGACATGATGAATAGATAGACATGATGAATAGATAGACATGATGAATAGATAGATATGATGAATAGATAGATAGATAGATAGATAGATAGATAGATAGATAGATAGATAGATAGATAGATAGATAGATAGATAGATAGATAGATAGATAGACATGATGAATAGATAGATAGACATGGTGAATAGATAGATAGACATGATTAATAGATAGACATGATGAATAGATAGATAGACATGATGAATAGATAAACATGATGAATAGATAGATAGACATGATGAATAGATAGACATGATTAATAGATAGATAGACATGATAAATAGATAGACATGAGGAATAGATAGACATGATGAATAGATAGACATGATGAATAGATAGATAGTCATGATGAATAGATAGATAGACATGATGAATAGATAGATAGACATGATGAATAGATAGACATGATGAATAGATAGACATGATGAATAGATAGATAGACATGATTAATAGATAGACATGATGAATAGATAGACAGACATGATGAATAGATAAACATGATGAATAGATAGATATACATGATGAATAGATAGATAGACATGATGAATAGATAGATAGACATGATAAATAGATAGACATGATGAATAGATAGACATGATGAATAGATAGACATGATGAATAGATAGATAGACATGATGAATAGATAGATAGATAGACATGACAGATAGATAGATAGATAGACATGATGAATAGATAGATAGACATGATGAATAGATAGATAGACATGATGAATAGATATATAGACATGATGAATAGATATATAGACATGATGAATAGATAGACATGATGAATAGATATACATGATGAATAGATAGACATGATGAATAGATAGATATGATGAATAGATAGATAGACATGATGAATAGATAGACATGATGAATAGATAGCTAGACATGATGAATAGATAGACATGATGAATAGATAGATAGACATGATGAATAGATAGATAGACATGATGAATAGATAGACATGATGAATAGATAGATAGACATGATGAATAGATAGATAGACATGATGAATAGATAGACATGATGAATAGATAGACATGATGAATAGATAGATAGACATGATGAATAGATAGACATGATGAACAGATAGATAGACATGATGAACAGATAGATAGACATGATGAATAGATAGACATGATGAATAGATAGATAGACATGATGAATAGATAGACATGATGAATAGATAGACGTGATGAATAGATAGACATGATGGAGAGTGTTTCTGTGTTGTTGTTTGTGTTTATGTATGTGTATTTCAGGAAATGGCTTCCTGGATTCCCCCAAGCAGCTGATTGGTCGGCCCCATTGCAGATTGGAGCTCTGATCCCGCCCTCTCGTTAGGGGATACAGCTGTCTGTAATTAATGACTCCTTCTGCAGCTGGATAAAAGCCAGTGTTCCTTTGTTGCTCAGAGAGAGCTTCTTGGATGTTTTGTGTTGGTTGTTGTGCAGAGACAGTTCTGTCGACAGTATTTTGTAGCCGGTCCTGCTGAGGTATGTGTGTGCCAATAGGACTCAGTGTTGTTGGTTATTGAAATTGTTCATTTTAAGTTTGTATTATTCTGTTTCGTTTGTTCCCAGCGTGGAAGGCACCTTGGGAGTGTTTAGGCTAGATGCCTGCGGGCATGCCTATACCCCTAGTGTGTACTCTGTCTATGCACCCTAGGTAAGACCTGGGAGGACCATCCCCTTTATGTTGGTTAGTGCGCCAGGTGGTGCTAGTTAGGTAAGTTGTGGGTAGGAGAGGGGGGCTCTTTTACTCTCTTTGCTTTGATTCCATCCAGCCCCTTTTCCCCACATTCCCGTGTAATACTGGAAATTCCCTGTTAACGGTAATATTCTCTGCCTCTGTCATCCTTACTTGCACCTACAGTCCCATACCTCTATACCTCCACCTACAGTCCCATACCTCTTTACCTCCACCTACAGTCACATACCTCTTTACCTCCACCTACAGTCCCATACCTCTTTACCTCCACCTACAGTCACATACCTCTATACCTCCACCTACAGTCACATACCTCTATACCTCCACCTACAGTCACATACCTCTATACCTCCACCTACAGTCACATACCTCTATACCTCCACCTACAGTCACATACCTCTATACCTCCACGGGGAGTTGAGTTGTAGCAGGGTGTTGCATTCCCTCTTCAAAAGAGGCGTACGTAACAGATAGATAGACATGACGAATGGACGGATAGACATGATGAATAGATATACCGACCTTGTCAGCTTGCCTACTATCATATTCATAGACAGTTTGTGTATTTTTGAATTTGCATTTAAGTATCCAATGCCAAGGCAGTTATATACAACAGGCAGTTATCTACAACTGAAATTATTTTATGACATTACATTTCATAACATTTTAGCCAATACATTTAGTGTGTTCCACTATCAGGTGTTTACAGTACAACATCCATGTGTACTTTGAGCCATGAGAGATTGACATGCATATTAGTATTGTTAGCTCTCCGTGTACATTTAAGGGCAGGCCGTGCTGCCCTGTTCTGAGCCAATTTAAATTTTCCGAGGTCCCTTTTTGTGGCACCTGACCACACGACTGAACAGTAGTGTTTTTTCCTAGCCACCGTGCTTCTACACCTGCATTGCTTGCTGTTTGGGGTTTTAGGCTGGGTTTCTGTACAGCACTTTGAGATATCAGCTGATGTAAGAAGGGCTTTATAAATACATTTGATTTGATTTTAGACCAGATGCTCAAAACTAGGGCCTGTAGGACCTGCCTTGTTGATTGTGTTGTTAAAAAGGCAGAGCAATGCTTTATCATGGACAGACTTCTCCCCATCTTAGCTACTGTTGTCAACATGTTTTGACCATGACAGTTTACAATCCAGGGTAACTCCAAGCAGTTTAGTCATCTCAACTTGCTCAATGGCTTTACTCAAAGCAAGTGGCATGTCATTGGTAAAGATTGAAAAAAGTAAGGGACCTAGACAGCTGCCCTGGGGATTTCCTGATTATAGCTTGAGGCTTCCATGAGGCATCCACCCTCTGTGTTCTGTTAGACAGGTAACTCTTCAGACACATTATAGCAGGGGGTGTAAAGCCATAACCCATACGTTTTTCCAGCAGCAGACTATGATCGATAATGTCAAAAGCCGCACTGTAGTCTAAAAAAACAGCTCCCACAATCTTTTATCATCAATTTCTCTCAGCCAATCATCATTTGTGTAAGTGCTGTATTTGTTGAGTGTCCTTCCCTATAAGTGTGCTGAAAGTTTGTCAATTTGTTAAGTGTAAAATGGCAATGTATCTGGTCAAACACAATTTTTTCCAATAGTTTACTAAGGGTTGGTAAGAGGTTGATTGGTTTGCTATTTGAGCCAGTAAAGGGGGCTTTACTATTCTTAGGTAGCGGAATGACTTTTGCTTCCCTCCAAGCCTGAGTGCACACGCTCTCTCTACTAGGCTTAAATTGAAGATGTTGTAAATAGGAGTGGCAATAACATCCAACACTTTCCTCAGTCATTTTCCATCCAAATTGTCAGACCCCGGTGGCTTGTCATTGTTGATAGACACCCATCATTTTTTTCACCTCTTCCACACTCACTTTACGGAATTCAAAAAATTACAATGCTTGTCTTTCATAATTTGGTCAGATATACTTGGATGTGTAGTGTCAGCGTTTTGATGCTGGCATGTCATCCCTAAGTGTGTATGTTCAGAAATAATCACAAAATGGATTTCGTCTCTCAGAAGCTGACTGACTGTTACTATGACGATGTAACGAGAGAGGTGCTGCTTTCTCAATGTACAACATCGGATCAGACGTGTTTAATTCTGGTCGTACATAGGGCCCAGAGTTTTCCTGAAACCCATCACCTGAACAGGGAAAAACTCTACATTTTGCTATCTATTTAGACTAGTTGTTAAAAACATATGCGTTTACCTCATAGTTTTAGGGTCAGCGGTTAGGTTAGGATTACCTCATAGGGTCAGAGTTCAGATGTTAGAGGTCAGGATCTTACCTCGTAGTTTTAGGGTCAGAGGTTAGGTTAGGGTTACCTCATAGGGTCAGAGTTCAGGGTTCAGATGTTAGAGGTCAGGATCTTACCTCGTAGCTGGCTAGACGCTCCGGGTAGCTGGCTGGATGCTCCGGGTAGCTGGCTGGACGCTCCGGGTAGCTGGCTGGACGCTCCGGGTAGCTGGCTGGACGCTCCGGGTAGCTGGCTGGACGGTCCAAGGAACTCAGCAGCTTCAGTCTGCTCTGACACAACTCGTTCTGCTCCAGGACCACAAGTCAACCATAATATAATATATAATATATAATATAATATAATATGAGCAGATGTTTTTATCCAAAGCGACTTAGTCAGGCGTCCATTTTCATATGGGAAGTCCCAGAGGTAACCGGGTTTGAAAAGTCCAGTCACTTTCCCCACATTCCCAAAACGTCTTCTGGTTTTCCAGAAATACGAGTTGGTCGATTCCTGATTTGCTGCTTATTACCTCTTGATTCCTGGAAGTTTTGGGGGAAGTTACTGTAAATTTTGCAACCCTAACCACACATGACCACAGGAATCAAATCAAACACCGGTCATCACATTACATTTACTACTGACCATCAACCAGACCGTAGGTCAACCAGACATGACCATCAACCAGACCGTAGGTCAACCAGACATGACCGTCAACCAGACCGTAGGTCAACCAGACATGACCATCAACCAGACCGTAGGTCAACCAGACATGACCATCAACCAGACCGTAGGTCAACCAGACATGACCGTCAACCAGACATGACCGTCAGCCAGATCGTAGGTCAACCAGACATGACCATCAACCAGACCGTAGGTCAACCAGACATGACCGTCAACCAGACATGACCGTCAGCCAGATCGTAGGTCAACCAGACATGACCATCAACCAGACTGTAGGTCAACCAGACATGACCGTCAACCAGACCGTAGGTCAACCAGACATGACCATCAACCAGACCGTAGGTCAACCAGACATGACCGTCAACCAGACCGTAGGTCAACCAGACATGACCGTTAACCAGACCGTAGGTCAACCAGACATGACCATAAACCAGACCGTAGGTCAACCAGACATGACCATCAACCAGACCGTAGGTCAACCAGACATGACCGTCAACCAGACATGACCGTCAGCCAGATCGTAGGTCAACCAGACATGACCATCAACCAGACTGTAGGTCAACCAGACATGACCGTCAACCAGACCGTAGGTCAACCAGACATGACCATCAACCAGACCGTAGGTCAACCAGACATGACCGTCAACCAGACATGACCGTCAACCAGACCGTAGGTCAACCAGACATGACCGTTAACCAGACCGTAGGTCAACCAGACATGACCATAAACCAGACCGTAGGTCAACCAGACATGACCACAGACTAAATCAGCATACCAGTACCACTTTAATGTCTAAATAAGGACCACAAACAAACTCAAACTCTGATTTTGTGGTTTGTTTTATTTTTACAGGGACAATGCACATTAATCAACGTTTCAGTAAAAGTGCCGGTTTTAGCCAGCCGGAAACTTTTCAATCGCAGTCCCTGGGCAGGTTATTAAAAACAATTACAATACAATCAATGAGCAGTGAGCACACGCAGAGCAACATAGGACAAGCAAGACATAGCATACAGACAGAGCAACATAGAACAAGCAAGACGTAGCATACAGACAGAGCAACATAGGACAAGCAAGACGTAGCATACAGACAGAGCAACATAGAACAAGCACGACGTAGCATACAGACAGAGCAACATAGGACAAGCAAGACGTAGCATACAGACAGAGCAACATAGAACAAGCAAGACGTAGCATACACGCAGAGCAACAGGACAAGCAAGACATAGCATACAGACAGAGCAACATAGAACAAGCAAGACGTAGCATACAGACAGAGCAACATAGGACAAGCAAGACGTAGCATACAGACAGAGCAACATAGGACAAGCAAGACATAGCATACAGACAGAGCAACATAGAACAAGCAAGACATAGCATACAGACAGAGCAACATAGAACAAGCAAGACATAGCATACAGACAGAGCAACATAGGACAAGCAAGACGTAGCATACAGACAGAGCAACATAGAACAAGCAAGACATAGCATACAGACAGAGCAACATAGAACAAGCAAGACATATAGCATACAGACAGAGCAACATAGAACAAGCAAGACGTAGAATACAGACAGAGCAACATAGAACAAACAAGACGTAGCATACAGACAGAGAAACATAGGACAAGCAGTAGCATACAGACAGAGCAACATAGGACAAGCAAGACATAGCATACAGACAGAGCAACATAGGACAAGCAAGACATAGCATACAGACAGAGCAACATAGGACAAGCAAGACATAGCATACAGACAGAGCAACATAGGACAAGCAAGACATATAGCATACAGACAGAGCAACATAGGACAAGCAAGACGTAGCATACAGACAGAGCAACATAGGACAAGCAAGACGTAGCATACAGACAGAGCAACATAGGACAAGCAAGACGTAGCATACAGACAGAGCAACATAGAACAAGCAAGACATAGCATACAGACAGAGCAACATAGAACAAGCAAGACATAGCATACAGACAGAGCAACATAGAACAAGCAAGACATATAGCATACAGACAGAGCAACATAGGACAAGCAAGACGTAGCATACAGACAGAGCAACATAGGACAAGCAAGACGTAGCATACAGACAGAGCAACATAGGACAAGCAAGACGTAGCATACAGACAGAGCAACATAGGACAAGCAAGACGTAGCATACAGACAGAGCAACATAGGACAAGCAAGACGTAGCATGCAGACAGAGCAACATAGGACAAGCAAGACATAGCATACAGACAGAGCAACATAGGACAAGCAAGACGTAGCATACAGACAGAGCAACATAGGACAAGCAAGACATAGCATACAGACAGAGCAACATAGGACAAGCAAGACGTAGCATACAGACAGAGCAACATAGGACAAGCAAGACGTAGCATACAGACAGAGCAACATAGGACAAGCAAGACATAGCATACAGACAGAGAAACATAGGACAAGCAGTAGCATACAGACAGAGCAACATAGGACAAGCAAGACGTAGCATACAGACAGAGCAACATAGAACAAAAAGCAGCAAGACAATTTGACCACATCCCAGAGAATCATTGAATAGGAACCACAAATCAACCACAAACGACCAAAGACAAAATATTTATACAGTACCAGCTTCGGACACAGCTGCTCATTCAACGGATATCTTCATTTTTTACCTATTTTCTACACTGTAGAATGTGTGCAAAGCTGACTTTAAGGCAAAGGGTGGCTACTTTGAACAATCTCAAATATAAAATATATTTTGATTTAACACTTTTTTGGTTACTACATGATTCCATATGTGTTATGTCAAAATGTTTTGATGTCTTCACTATTATTCTACAATGTAGAAAATAGTAAAAAATAAAGAAAAACCCTTGACTGAGTAGGTGTTCTAGAACTTTTGTGTCCAAGCGTTTGATAGGTCGTGTATATATATTTTTTTTATTTTTTTTTATTTATTATGATTATTTTCAGGGTGTACTGCAGCCTCTTCAGCACCCCCACATTCCCACTGCTATGCGTCCTCTGCTCTCTCAACTCAGTGTTTACAATGGTGTTTCGTCTTGCTCGACAGTGCCATCTCCCGACTAGAGATCAATGTGACGCCACACTCAGAACAGAGTTGGTCGATACAGGCCGTGTCTATAATAGGTGAATTAAGATCATTATTATCGGTCTCTGGCTGGGCCTCAGCCCACAAGCAGCATGGGAAGGAATACAGAGGACTCTCTTTTGGGGCTGAAGTATCTGTCATGTTTAAGCCTGGCAGTCAGAACTAAGCAAGGCAGAGCTATAAAGGGAGGGAGAGGTGGATGGAAGGAGAGAGAAGGAGGGGGATTGAGGTAGAGATGGAGAGAGAACGAGGGGGATAGAGGGAGGGAAGGAGAGAACGGGGGGGGATAGAGGGAGATGGAGAGAGAACGAGGGGGATAGAGGGAGGGAAGGAGAGAACGGGGGGGATAGAGGGAGATGGAGAGAGAACGAGGGGGATAGAGGGAGGGAAGGAGAGAGAACGAGGGGGATTGAGGGAGAGATGGAGGGAAGGAGAGAGGAGGGGGATTGAGGTAGAGATGGAGATGGAGAGAGAACGAGGGGGATAGAGGGAGAGTTGGAGAGAGAACGAGGGGGATAGATGGAGGGAAGGAGAGAGAACGAGGAGGATAGAGGGAGAGAGAACGAGAGGGAGAGATGGAGGGAGGGAGAGAGAGAGAACGAGGAGGATAGAGGGAGAGAGAACGAGGGGGATAGAGGGAGGGATGGAGAGAGAACGAGGGGGATAGAGGGAGGGAAGGAGAGAGAGAGAAGGAGGGGATAGAGAGAGATGAGAGAGAACGAGGGGGATAGAGGGAGGGAAGGAGAGAACGGGGGGGGATAGAGGGAGATGGAGAGAGAACGAGGGGGATAGAGGGAGGGAAGGAGAGAACGGGGGGGATAGAGGGAGATGGAGAGAGAACGAGGGGGATAGAGGGAGGGAAGGAGAGAGAACGAGGGGGATTGAGGGAGAGATGGAGGGAAGGAGAGAGGAGGGGGATTGAGGTAGAGATGGAGATGGAGAGAGAACGAGGGGGATAGAGGGAGAGTTGGAGAGAGAACGAGGGGGATAGATGGAGGGAAGGAGAGAGAACGAGGAGGATAGAGGGAGAGAGAACGAGAGGGAGAGATGGAGGGAGGGAGAGAGAGAGAACGAGGAGGATAGAGGGAGAGAGAACGAGGGGGATAGATGGATGGAAGGAGAGAGAACGAGGGGGATAGAGGGAGGGAAGGAGAGAGAGAGAAGGAGGGGATAGAGAGAGATGAGAGAGAACGAGGGGGATAGAGGGAGGGAAGGAGAAAGAACGGGGGGATAGAGAGAGATGGAGAGAGAACGAGGGGGATAGAGGGAGGTGGAGAGAGAACGAGGGGGATAGAGGGAGGGAAGGAGAGAGAAGGAGGAGGATTGAGAGAGATGGAGAGAGAACGAGGGGGATAGAGGGAGGTGGAGAGAGAACGAGGGGGATAGAGGGAGGTGGAGAGAGAACGAGGGGGATAGAGGGAGGGGGAGAGAGAACGAGGGGGATAGAGGGAGGGAAGGAGAGAGAAGGAGGGGGATGGAGGGAGGGAGAGAGAACGAGGAGGATAGAGGGAGAGAGAACGAGGGGGATAGATGGATGGAAGGAGAGAGAACGAGGGGGATAGAGGGAGGGAAGGAGAGAGAGAGAAGGAGGGGATAGAGAGAGATGAGAGAGAACGAGGGGGATAGAGGGAGGGAAGGAGAAAGAACGGGGGGATAGAGAGAGATGGAGAGAGAACGAGGGGGAGAGAGGGAGGTGGAGAGAGAACGAGGGGGATAGAGGGAGGGAAGGAGAGAGAAGGAGGAGGATTGAGAGAGATGGAGAGAGAACGAGGGGGATAGAGGGAGGTGGAGAGAGAACGAGGGGGATAGAGGGAGGTGGAGAGAGAACGAGGGGGATAGAGGGAGGTGGAGAGAGAACGAGGGGGATAGAGGGAGGTGGAGAGAGAACGAGGGGGATAGAGGGAGGGAAGGAGAGAGAAGGAGGGGGATGGAGGGAAGGAGAGAGAACGGGGGGATAGATGGAGAGAGAACGAGGGGGATAGAGGGAGGGATGGAGAGAGAACGAGGGGGATAGAGGGAGGTGGAGAGAGAACGAGGGGGAGAGAGGGAGGTGGAGAGAGAACGAGGGGGATAGAGGGAGGTGGAGAGAGAACGAGGGGGATAGAGGGAGGTGGAGAGAGAACGAGGGGGATAGAGGGAGGTGGAGAGAGAACGAGGGGGATAGAGGGAGGTGGAGAGAGAACGAGGGGGATAGAGGGAGGGAAGGAGAGAGAAGGAGGAGGATTGAGAGAGATGGAGAGAGAACGAGGGGGATAGAGGGAGGTGGAGAGAGAACGAGGGGGATAGAGGGAGGTGGAGAGAGAACGAGGGGGATAGAGGGAGGTGGAGAGAGAACGAGGGGGATAGAGAGAGAGATGGAGAGAGAACGAGGGGGATAGAGGGAGGTGGAGAGAGAACGAGGGGGATAGAGGGAGGGAAGGAGAGAGAAGGAGGAGGATTGAGAGAGATGGAGAGAGAACGAGGGGGATAGAGGGAGGTGGAGAGAGAACGAGGGGGATAGAGGGAGGTGGAGAGAGAACGAGGGGGATAGAGGGAGGTGGAGAGAGAACGAGGGGGAGAGAGGGAGGGAAGGAGAGAGAAGGAGGGGGATGGAGGGAAGGAGAGAGAACGGGGGGATAGATGGAGAGAGAACGAGGGGGATAGAGGGAGGGATGGAGAGAGAACGAGGGGGATAGAGGGAGGTGGAGAGAGAACGAGGGGGAGAGAGGGAGGGGGAGAGAGAACGAGGGGGATAGAGGGAGGTGGAGAGAGAACGAGGGGGATAGAGGGAGGTGGAGAGAGAACGAGGGGGATAGAGGGAGGTGGAGAGAGAACGAGGGGGATAGAGGGAGGTGGAGAGAGAACGAGGGGGATAGAGGGAGGGAAGGAGAGAGAAGGAGGAGGATTGAGAGAGATGGAGAGAGAACGAGGGGGATAGAGGGAGGTGGAGAGAGAACGAGGGGGATAGAGGGAGGTGGAGAGAGAACGAGGGGGATAGAGGGAGGTGGAGAGAGAACGAGGGGGATAGAGAGAGAGATGGAGAGAGAACGAGGGGGATAGAGGGAGGTGGAGAGAGAACGAGGGGGATAGAGGGAGGGAAGGGGCGAGAAGGAGGAGGATTGAGAGAGATGGAGAGAGAACGAGGGGGATAGAGGGAGGTGGAGAGAGAACGAGGGGGATAGAGGGAGGTGGAGAGAGAACGAGGGGGATAGAGGGAGGTGGAGAGAGAACGAGGGGGATAGAGGGAGGGAAGGAGAGAGAAGGAGGGGGATGGAGGGAAGGAGAGAGAACGGGGGGATAGATGGAGAGAGAACGAGGGGGATAGAGGGAGGGATGGAGAGAGAACGAGGGGGATAGAGGGAGGTGGAGAGAGAACGAGGGGGATAGAGGGAGGTGGAGAGAGAACAGGGGGGATAGATGGAGGGAAGGAGAGAGAACGGGGGGATAGATGGAGAGAGAACGAGGGGGATAGAGGGAGGTGGAGAGAGAACGAGGGGGATAGAGGGAGGGAAGGAGAGAGAAGGAGGGGATAGATGGAGAGAGAACGAGGGGGATAGAGGGAGGTGGAGAGAGAACGAGGGGGATAGAGGGAGGTGGAGAGAGAACGAGGGGGATAGAGGGAGGTGGAGAGAGAACGAGGGGGATAGAGGGAGGGAAGGAGAGAGAAGGAGGGGGATAGAGGGAGGTGGAGAGAGAGAACGAGGGGGATAGAGGGAGGTGGAGAGAGAACGAGGGGGATAGAGGGAGGTGGAGAGAGAACGAGGGGGATAGAGGGAGGGAAGGAGAGAGAACGAGGGGGATAGAGGGAGGGAAGGAGAGAGAAGGAGGAGGATTGAATCAAATGGACGAAGGGAGTTCTAAAAGTCAGGGGATGAATCCCCAATGGCACCCTATTTCTTAAACAGCCCTATGGGTCCTGGTCTAAAGTAGTGCACTATGTAGGGAATAGGGTGGTTATGGGTCCTGGTCTAAAGTAGTGCACTAGGTAGGGAATAGGGTGGTTATGGGCCCTGGTCTAAAGTAGTGCACTAGGTAGGGAATAGGGTGGTTATGGGTCCTGGTCTAAAGTAGTGCACTATGTAGGGAATAGGGTGGTTATGGGTCCTGGTCTAAAGTAGTGCACTATGTAGGGAATAGGGTGGTTATGGGCCCTGGTCTAAAGTAGTGCACTATGTAGGGAATAGGGTGGTTATGGGTCCTGGTCTAAAGTAGTGCACTATGTAGGGAATAGGGTGGTTATGGGCCCTGGTCTAAAGTAGTGCACTATATAGGGAATAGGGTGGTTATGGGTCCTGGTCTAAAGTAGTGCACTATGTAGGGAATAGGGTGGTTATGGGCCCTGGTCTAAAGTAGTGCACTATGTAGGGAATAGGGTGGTTATGGGTCCTGGTCTAAAGTAGTGCACTATGTAGGGAATAGGGTGGTTATGGGCCCTGGTCTAAAGTAGTGCACTAGGTAGGGAATAGGGTGGTTATGGGCCCTGGTCTAAAGTAGTGCACTAGGTAGGGAATAGGGTGGTTATGGGTCCTGGTCTAAAGTAGTGCACTAGGTAGGGAATAGGGTGGTTATGGGTCCTGGTCTAAAGTAGTGCACTAGGTAGGGAATAGGGTGGTTATGGGCCCTGGTCTAAAGTAGTGCACTAGGTAGGGAATAGGGTGGTTATGGGTCCTGGTCTAAAGTAGTGCACTAGGTAGGGAATAGGGTGGTTATGGGTCCTGGTCTAAAGTAGTGCACTAGGTAGGGAATAGGGTGGTTATGGGCCCTGGTCTAAAGTAGTGCACTAGGTAGGGAATAGGGTGGTTATGGGTCCTGGTCTAAAGTAGTGCACTAGGTAGGGAATAGGGTGGTTATGGGTCCTGGTCTAAAGTAGTGCCTTCTATAGGGAATAGGGTGGTTATGGGCCCTGGTCTAAAGTAGTGCACTAGGTAGGGAATAGGGTGGTTATGGGTCCTGGTCTAAAGTAGTGCACTAGGTAGGGAGTAGGGTGGTTATGGGCCCTGGTCTAAAGTAGTGCACTATGTAGGGAATAGGGTGCCACAGTTTAAGCCTCGACTCCCCACACTGCATCAGCACTTCTTCATCATTCAGATTGGTCCAGAACGTGTGTGAGCAGAGCTGATTAAATTCTGCAGAGCTGAGCTTTCTGTCTGCATAACAATAGACTGCACAACTACTGAATACAACACTGCATTTCACTAGTTTCTGTTATGTGTGTCCCTCCCTCTCTCTCTCTCTCTCTCCCACACCCTCCCTCTCTCTCTCTCTCTCTCTCCCTCTCTCTCCCACACCCTCCCTCTCTCTCTCTCTCTCTCTCTCTCCCTCTCTCTCCCACACCCTCCCTCTCTCTCTCCCTCTCTCTCCCACACCCTCCCTCTTTCCAAGCACCTTTCTGTCCTGGCACCCCAATGGTGGAACCAGCTTCACCCTGAAGCTAGGACAGCAGAGTCCCTGCCCATCTACTGAAAACACCAGAAACCCTCCCTCTTCAAAGAGCTATACTAACTACTGTGATATGTGGTTGTCCCACCTAGCTATCTGAATATGAATATACTAACTACTGTGATATGTGGTTGTCTCACCTAGCTATCTGAATATACTAACTACTGTGATATGTGGTTGTCCCACCTAGCTATCTGAATATACTAACTACTGTGATATGTGGTTGTCCACCTAGCTATCTGAATATACTAACTACTGTGATATGTGGTTGTCCACCTAGCTATCTGAATATACTAACTACTGTGATATGTGGTTGTCCCACCTAGCTATCTGAATGTACTAACTACTGTGATATGTGGTTGTCCCACCTAGCTATCTGAATATACTAACTACTGTGATATGTGGTTGTCTCACCTAGCTATCTGAATATACTAACTACTGTGATATGTGGTTGTCTCACCTAGCTATCTGAATATACTAACTACTGTGATATGTGGTTGTCCACCTAGCTATCTGAATATACTAACTACTGTGATATGTGGTTGTCTCACCTAGCTATCTGAATATACTAACTACTGTGATATGTGGTTGTCCCACCTAGCTATCTGAATATACTAACTACTGTGATATGTGGTTGTCTCACCTAGCTATCTGAATATGAATATACTAACTACTGTGATATGTGGTTGTCCCACCTAGCTATCTGAATATACTAACTACTGTGATATGTGGTTGTCCCACCTAGCTATCTGAATATACTAACTACTGTGATGTGGTTGTCCCACCTAGCTATCTGAATATACTAACTACTGTGATATGTGGTTGTCCCACCTAGCTATCTGAATATACTAACTACTGTGATGTGGTTGTCCCACCTAGCTATCTGAATATACTAACTACTGTGATATGTGGTTGTCCCACCTAGCTATCTGAATATACTAACTACTGTGATATGTGGTTGTCCCACCTAGCTATCTGAATATACTAACTACTGTAATATGTGGTTGTCCCACCTAGCTATCTGAATATACTAACTACTGTGATATGTGGTTGTCTCACCTAGCTATCTGAATATACTAACTACTGTGATATGTGGTTGTCCCACCTAGTTATCTGAATATACTAACTACTGTGATATGTGGTTGTCCCACCTAGCTATCTGAATATACTAACTACTGTAATATGTGGTTGTCCCACCTAGCTATCTGAATATGAATATACTAACTACTGTGATATGTGGTTGTCCCACCTAGCTATCTGAATATACTAACTACTGTGATATGTGGTTGTCTCACCTAGCTATCTGAATATACTAACTACTGTGATATGTGGTTGTCCCACCTAGCTATCTGAATATACTAACTACTGTGATATGTGGTTGTCCCACCTAGCTATCTGAATATACTAACTACTGTGATATGTGGTTGTCCCACCTAGCTATCTGAATATACTAACTACTGTGATATGTGGTTGTCCCACCTAGCTATCTGAATATACTAACTACTGTGATATGTGGTTGTCCCACCTAGCTATCTGAATATGAATATACTAACTACTGTGATATGTGGTTGTCCCACCTAGCTATCTGAATATGAATATACTAACTACTGTGATATGTGGTTGTCCCACCTAGCTATCTGAATATACTAACTACTGTAATATGTGGTTGTCCCACCTAGCTATCTGAATATGAATATACTAACTACTGTGATATGTGGTTGTCCCACCTAGCTATCTGAATATACTAACTACTGTGATATGTGGTTGTCCCACCTAGCTATCTGAATATGAATATACTAACTACTGTGATATGTGGTTGTCCCACCTAGCTATCTGAATATACTAACTACTGTGATATGTGGTTGTCCCACCTAGCTATCTGAATATGAATATACTAACTACTGTGATATGTGGTTGTCTCACCTAGCTATCTGAATATACTAACTACTGTGATATGTGGTTGTCCCACCTAGCTATCTGAATATGAATATACTAACTACTGTGATATGTGGTTGTCTCACCTAGCTATCTGAATATACTAACTACTGAGATATGTGGTTGTCCCACCTAGCTATCTGAATATACTAACTACTGTGATATGTGGTTGTCCCACCTAGCTATCTGAATATACTAACTACTGTGATATGTGGTTGTCCCACCTAGCTATCTGTAGATGAATATACTAACTACTGAGATATGTGGTTGTCCCACCTAGCTATCTGAATATACTAACTACTGTGATATGTGGTTGTCCCACCTAGCTATCTGAATATACGAACTACAGTGATATGTGGTTGTCCCACCTAGCTATCTGAAGATGAATATACTAACTACTGTGATATGTGGTTGTCTCACCTAGCTATCTGAATATACTAACTACTGTGATATGTGGTTGTCCCACCTAGCTATCTGAATATACTAACTACTGTGATATGTGGTTGTCCACCTAGCTATCTGAATATACTAACTACTGTAATATGTGGTTGTCCACCTAGCTATCTGAATATACTAACTACTGAGATATGTGGTTGTCCCACCTAGCTATATGAATATACTAACTACTGTGATATGTGGTTGTCCCACCTAGCTATCTGAATATACTAACTACTGTGATATGTGGTTGTCCCACCTAGCTATCTGAATATACTAACTACTGTAATATGTGGTTGTCCCACCTAGCTATCTGAATATACTAACTACTGTGATATGTGGTTGTCCACCTAGCTATCTGAATATACTAACTACTGTAATATGTGGTTGTCCCACCTAGCTATCTGAATATACTAACTACTGTGATATGTGGTTGTCCCACCTAGCTATCTGAATATACTAACTACTGTGATATGTGGTTGTCTCACCTAGCTATCTGAATATACTAACTACTGTGATATGTGGTTGTCCCACCTAGCTATCTGAATATACTAACTACTGTGATATGTGGTTGTCCACCTAACTATCTGAATATGAATATACTAACTACTGTGATATGTGGTTGTCCACCTAGCTATCTGAATATACTAACTACTGTGATATGTGGTTGTCCACCTAGCTATCTGAAGATGAATATACTAACTACTGTGATATGTGGTTGTCCACCTAGCTATCTGAATATACTAACTACTGTGATATGTGGTTGTCTCACCTAGCTATCTGAATATACTAACTACTGTGATATGTGGTTGTCTCACCTAGCTATCTGAATATACTAACTACTGTGATATGTGGTTGTCCCACCTAGCTATCTGAATATACTAACTACTGTGATATGTGGTTGTCCCACCTAGCTATCTGAAGATGAATATACTAACTACTGTGATATGTGGTTGTCCCACCTAGCTATCTGAATATACTAACTACTGTGATATGTGGTTGTCCCACCTAGCTATCTGAATATACTAACTACTGTGATATGTGGTTGTCTCACCAAGCTATCTGAATATACTAACTACTGTGATATGTGGTCGTCCCACCTAGCTATCTGAATATACTAACTACTGTGATATGTGGTTGTCCCACCTAGCTATCTGAATATACTAACTACTGTGATATGTGGTTGTCCCACCTAGCTATCTGAATATACTAACTACTGTGATATGTGGTTGTCTCACCTAGCTATCTGAATATACTAACTACTGAGATATGTGGTTGTCCCACCTAGCTATCTGAATATACTAACTACTGTGATATGCGGTTGTCCCACCTAGCTATCTGAATATACTAACTACTGTGATATGTGGTTGTCCACCTAGCTATCTGAATATACTAACTACTGTGATATGTGGTTGTCCCACCTAGCTATCTGAATGTACTAACTACTGTGATATGTGGTTGTCCCACCTAGCTATCTGAATATGAATATACTAACTACTGTGATATGTGGTTGTCCACCTAGCTATCTGAATATACTAACTACTGTGATATGTGGTTGTCCCACCTAGCTATCTGAATATACTAACTACTGTGATATGTGGTTGTCCACCTAGCTATCTGAAGATTAATGTACTTACTGTAAATCACTCTGGATAAGCGCATCTGCTAAATTATTAAAATGTGTGTGTGTATCGTCGTGGATACTAGAAATCCCCACAAGGATAGTAAAACAAGGACAATCCTCTCTTGTGGAGTTGGGTTTAGGGTTAGGGTTAGGTTTAGGTTTAGGGTTAGGTTTAGGGTTAGGTTCAGGTTTAGGGTTAGGTTTAGGGTTAGGTTTAGGGTTAGGGTTAGGTTTAGGGTTAGGTTCAGGTTTAGGGTTAGGTTTAGGGTTAGGTTTAGGGTTAGGTTTAGGTTTAGGGTTAGGTTTAGGGTTAGGTTTAGGGTTAGGGTTAGGTTTAGGGTTAGGTTTAGGGTTAGGTTTAGGGTTAGGTTTAGGGTTAGGTTTAGGGTTAGGTTTAGGGTTAGGGTTAGGTTTAGGGTTAGGTTTAGGGTTAGGTTTAGGGTTTGAATGGAAATCTATTTTAGATGTGTGTGTGTGTGTGGGTTAGGGTTAGGTTTAGGGTTTGAATGGAAATCTATTTTAGATGTGTGTGTGTGTGTGGGTTAGGGTTAGGTTTAGGGTTTGAATGGAAATCTATTTTAGATGTGTGTGTGTGTGTGTGTATCACATCATAAGGCCTGTAAACAGCCCACACACTAACCCTGATACACACTAACCCTGATACACACTAACCCTGATACACACTAACCCTGATACACACTAACCCTGATACACACTAACCCTGATACACACTAACCCTGATAGACACTAACCCTGGTACACACTAACCCTGATAAACACTGTCGTGTCTTTGCTATCGTTAAATTGAAGACTTATAGTTTTTATCAAAGATTCCTGTAATTAGGGATTACGCGATCACTTGAGTAATAACGTAACTAATTAACTATGAATTCGAGGGCACCAGGGAAAGTTATTAGATTACAAAGTTATAATTTCCCAATATAACCTTTCAGATATTTTCATATCTGATCAATAGTCCTCTAATTAATGATTTATTTACTGTACCTCACGTTAGTCTCATTCCAAACGTCGTAAATTGTTGATTATCTGCACGAACCCAGTCTTCACTATGAGTCATCCATACATCAATTGTCTTAAATCATTTATTTATTACTAACTAATTAATTCACAGAAATGCATAAACAAACAAACAAACTTAAAATAGTTACATGAAATGATGGGAGAAATATGCCCTAGTGGGCTGAACCGGCATAGCAGCTTGTTAGACAAAAGGGATGGATGGGGGGTCGATTCAGAAGTCACTACAGAGTATACTCTTTATAACAATTGACATGCTAATCCTTTACACATGAACGCTCACTCATTCGGGAATAATTGCAATCAATATATATATATTTACGCTCGGTGTGTTGTCTTGATCGTTAGAGAGAAGTTCGTTTTTGTTGGAGTTCCTTCTGTCGTAGTTATTGTGGATAGTTCAGAGTGACATTCGTTATAGAATGGATGTTTCGGCGGTTGTCTTTCTTCGCGTTCAATGATACCGAATTCCTAGCTGCAGACTAGTAGTCAATATCAACGACTTGTTCTTTAAGAGTTTAACCACGTGGTATGGTTAAAGATTCATGGTACTCAACCTTCGTTCTCCTCCTAATGGAGAAAAACATGGTTTAATGGTAATTTCTCATAGTTGGCTTTTATTCGGATAGCAGAGAGGGGCTGTCCCATGGTCTCTGACCCAACTGGCTCAGGGCGGTCCTTGGATTTAGTTCAAATACAACAGGGATTTGTATTTTTCTTCATTAAACAGTTCAAAATCATATTACACAATTATACAAACAGTATCATACTCACTCATTCATTTTATACAACAAACAGATGTAAACCTCATATCTGAGGTTATTATATAAACAGCGGTATGGTAATGTAGTCCCACAGTCTCACATGAGTTTCCCACGTAGTGACAAATGGACATGTTAATAGCTGGACTCCCCACCGATCTTTTATACTTTTGCAGGAACATGAAATATGTTCGTACCTCAAGTTCTGTGAGGTGGAAGAGAATTCCTTTGTCCTGAAAGTTTACCCTCTCTCTTAATACTGTTTGGCCATGAGGAGATTCTCAGGAATTTACGACCTCTCTGTGACCACAGCATGGGTTGAAGAGGCAGGGAAAGGCAGGGAGAGGGGGTGGTGAGGTTTGCAATACCCAAGCAGGCGACGTCATGACAACACTAATCATGATACACACACGTGCGGACATCACAACTATCCCCCCTAACCGAAGAGTACTCCAGCCAATGGCTGTCTCACTCAGAGTCACTACATAATCTTCAAAACAGAAGAACCAGACTGGACTGAAAGACTGTCCTATCCTCTCCTCGTCATAACAGAAGACCGAGACTGGACTGAAGGACTGTCCTATCCTCTCTTCTCTTCATAACAGAAGAACGAGACTGGAGTGAAGGACTGTCCTATCCTCTCTTCTCTTCATAACAGAAGAACCAGACTGGACTGAAGGACTGTCCTATCCTCTCTTCTCTTCATAACAGAAGAACCAGACTGGACTGAAGGACTGTCCTATCCTCTCTTCTCTTCATAACAGAAGAACCAGACTGGAGTGAAAGACTGTCCTATCCTCTCATCTCTTTAAAACAGAAGAATGAGACTGGAGTGAAGGACTGTCCTATCCTCTCTCCTCACCCTCTACATCATTAAAGTTGAAAGTGTTCACACAGATACGTGAAATATACTTACTAGAATTATTCATACAGAAGCTTTTGAATAAAACAGAGGTGGAGGATATTGTAATGGTCAGGGTGTAGCTGGTGCAGAGGAGTCAGGCGCAGGACAGCAGAGATGAGTAACACATGAACTTTACTCAAATATTCCAATAACATGTCGTAATACTGAGCCCACAATAACGAACCGAACATACATAAAACAATCACGCACAAAAACCATGGGGAAAACAGAGGGTTAAATAATGAACATGTAATTGGGGAATTCAAACCAGGTGTGTAAAACAAAGACAAAACAAATGGAAAATGAAAAGTGGATCGGCGAAGGCCGGTGACGCCGAACGCCCGCCCGAACAAGGAGAGGGGCCGACTTCGGCGGAAGTCGTGACAGATATGATCAGGATTATGATGATGATAATAATAAACTAATTTATCTTATTTAGATATTGATCTATATTTACTGTCATATTTCTGTAATATTCTGTTTGATAAAAAAAGGTTGTTACGTTTCAGAATGTTCCACTCAGGTTCCTTTGGTACTTGCGAATGTCAGTCAGCCATGTTGTATTTTGGTTGTGGTGTGTACTGCAGTTCCTCAGCCATGTTGTATTTTGGTTGTGGTGTGTAGTACATTTCCTCAGCCATGTTGTATTTTGGTTGTGGTGTGTACTACATTTCCTCAGCCATGTTGTATTTTGGTTGTGGTGTGTACTGCAGTTCCTCAGCCATGTTGTATTTTGGTTGTGGTGTGTACTGCAGTTCCTCAGCCATGTTGTATTTTGGTTGTGGTGTGTACTGCAGTTCCTCAGCCATGTTGTATTTTGGTTGTGGTGTGTAGTACATTTCCTCAGCCATGTTGTATTTTGGTTGTGGTGTGTACTACATTTCCTCAGCCATGTTGTATTTTGGTTGTGGTGTGTACTGCAGTTCCTCAGCCATGTTGTATTTTGGTTGTGGTGTGTACTACATTTCCTCAGCTATGTTGTATTTTGGTTGTGGTTGTGGTGTGTACTACATTTCCTCAGCTATGTTGTATTGTGGTTGTGGTTGTGGTGTGTACTACCTACCTTCCTCTGGAACAGTTCCTCAGGGGTGATGGAGCGCAGGCTGAAGCTGGTGTGGGGTCGTTTCCGTGGTGGCGCGAAGCGTTCCATCTCTGTGATGTAGTACAGTCCCTGCTTCACGTAACCACAGTAAGGGACTTGGCCGAACGGCTCTCCTTTCTCACCCTCCACATCCATAGCTACGCCCCCCACCTCACACTGGGCGGGGGGGACGTCTCCTCAGCTGAATATAGAACATTATCCCTCAGCTGAATATAGAACATTACCCCCCATCTCTCCTCAGCTGAATATAGAACATTATCCCTCAGCTGAATATAGAACATTATCCCTCAGCTGAATATAGAACATTATCCCCCATCTCTCCTCAGCTGAATATAGAACATTATCCCCCATCTCATCAGCTGAATATAGAACATTATCCCCCATCTCTCCTCAGCTGAATATAGAACATTATCCCCCATCTCTCCTCAGCTGAATATAGAACATTATCCCCCATCTCTCCTCAGCTGAATATAGAACATTATCCCCCATCTCTCCTCAGCTGAATACAGACATTATCCCCCATCTCTCCTCAGCTGAATATAGAACATTATCCCCCCATCTCTCCTCAGCTGAATATAGAACATTATCCCCCATCTCTCCTCAGCTGAATAGACATTATCCCTCCATCTCTCCTCAGCTGAATATAGAACATTATCCCCCTCATCTCTCCTCAGCTGAATACAGAACATTATCCCCCATCTCTCCTCAGCTGAATACAGAACATTATCCCCCATCTCTCCTCAGCTGAATATAGAACATTATCCCCCATCTCTCCTCAGCTGAATATAGAACATTATCCCCCATCTCTCCTCAGCTGAATATAGAACATTATCCCCCCATCTCTCCTCAGCTGAATACAGAACATTATCCCCCATCTCTCCTCAGCTGAATACAGAACATTATCCCCCATCTCTCCTCAGCTGAATATAGAACATTATCCCCCATCTCTCCTCAGCTGAATATAGAACATTATCCTCCATCTCTCCTCAGCTGAATATAGAACATTATCCCCCATCTCTCCTCAGCTGAATATTGAACATTATCCCCCATCTCTCCTCAGCTGAATATAGAACATTATCCCCCATCTCTCCTCAGCTGAATATAGAACATTATCCCCCATCTGTCCTCAGCTGAATATAGAACATTATCCCCCATCTGTCCTCAGCTGAATATAGAACATTATCCCCCATCTCTCCTCAGCTGAATATAGAACATTATCCCCCATCTCTCCTCAGCTGAATATAGAACATTATCCCCCATCTCTCCTCAGCTGAATATAGAACATTATCCCTCAGCTGAATATAGAACATTATCCCCCATCTCTCCTCAGCTGAATATAGAACATTATCCCCCCATCTCTCCTCAGCTGAATATAGAACATTATCCCTCAGCTGAATATAGAACATTATCCCCCATCTCTCCTCAGCTGAATATAGAACATTATCCTCCATCTCTCCTCAGCTGAATATAGAACATTATCCCCCATCTCTCCTCAGCTGAATATAGAACACTATCCCCCCATCTCTCCTCAGCTGAATATAGAACATTATCCTCCATCTCTCCTCAGCTGAATATAGAACATTATCCCCCATCTCTCCTCAGCTGAATATAGAACATTATCCCCCCATCTCTCCTCAGCTGAATATAGAACATTATCCCCCATCTCTCCTCAGCTGAATATAGAACATTATCCCTCAGCTGAATATAGAACATTATCCCCCATCTCTCCTCAGCTGAATATAGAACATTATCCCCCCATCTCTCCTCAGCTGAATATAGAACATTATCCCTCAGCTGAATATAGAACATTATCCCCCATCTCTCCTCAGCTGAATATAGAACATTATCCTCCATCTCTCCTCAGCTGAATATAGAACATTATCCCCCATCTCTCCTCAGCTGAATATAGAACACTATCCCCCCATCTCTCCTCAGCTGAATATAGAACATTATCCCCCATCTCTCCTCAACTGAATACAGACATTAGCCAGAAGGCCTACAGAAATCTACGACCTTGATAGACAGATGTGAGCGGTGGTTGTCATGGAGAAGGAGCACTTTCCTTTCCGGGCTGACCTTGGTAGCTTGGGCGAAGTGTTCAAGGAAAATGAGGAAGTCACTCCCCTGCATCCAGCCGGATCCATTTCCTCTTCCAACACATTCAATCGCTCCATCCCGTACAAAGCGGTCGTGGTATCTTTTGGGTGGGAAAACAAAAGTTGATGGAGATTGAATTTCCTATTGTATTTATAGCACGTTATAATTGGTTGTCCAGCTTCAGGTAGCCTATACAAGTGGCACTAATTGATTTGCAATGACTCCAGTGATATCGTAATTTCAACATATTTATTGTATTAAAATTGTAGTCTACAATGGCATATATATATATATTAGTAGGTTACCTTGATGACGAACAGAGGCAAATGTATAATTTCTCCACATTTAGCCTAATGTCCGGTTCATTGAACTTTTTTCGCCTGTAAAAAGAACCATGTGAGAGAGTTCCATAACCTCCATTTTCATAGTTCCACTCTGGCAGCCTCCGAGAACCAGGAACTAAGCTTGCTACTGTTTTCCTTTAAGCAGTCAGCCTCCGAGAACCAGGAACTAAGCTTGCTACTGTTTTTCTTTAAGCAGTCAACACTAAAATGCAGTTTAAACCACCTCTGAGCGGATTTGATGTAATGCGCTCTAGTGCGCCCAAAGTCGTTTTCCAGTGCTTTGTCTCCATTATTTATTGACGTGCATCCGTTCCAGCGTATTAATATGTTTTATGGGGGTAAAAAAGGGTTGTAAATAGGTGTCTCTGTAGTGACAATCTAAAATAGCCTACCAGCAACTAGTAAACAGGTGTCACAACGTGGGAGTTGATCTCTCGCTCCTCTCGCTCACGGGACTCAGCCAACACTCACCCTCCCCACCACTCACTCACCCTCCCCACCACTCACTCACACAGCAACAGCCTGTCTCACTGCCTGACAAGTCAGTAGCAGGTCACAGAGTGAAATATTTTTTACAGAGAAATGCATTGGCGGCCGCGGTGCAACTGACGACTCGACTCGTGTGCACCAGCATGAGGTAAATGGCCGCGCAGAGTGGCGCGCTGGCAGCACGTTCGATTGGGTGTCAACAATTCAGCATAGCAAGTTTGTATGAAGGTCTGGTTAGGAAATGGGTAAAAGAGTTTAATCCATGTTCCATTTTATGAATTTATTCACAGGTAAATAGTAATATGCTCTAAAATACTCTGGTGACAAACAAACTTTGCTTCCCTGTTTCCTATCGTCCACAAGGCTGGGAGAACCTACTGAAGTAAGTTAATACATTTAGACAATGTTTATATATTTTTTTTTACAATGTATTATTAGCTAACTAGTTACAGTGCAGGCTAACTCAAATTAGCTGCAAACGTAGCTAGCTAGCTATTTAGCCAATTTTACATACTGTATAGATAACTAGCTAAGTGAATTAAATAATCACCAGCTACCTTACTTCATATTAGCTAGCTATCTTGATGTATTTAACACTGTATAAAACAAACTCCAAAATGCATTTGTAGGTAGCTAGCTAACAGCCATGGAGGGTGAAAGGATAGCAGCCCCAACTGTCAAAGTGAGAGAGGAGGCTTTTCTGGATAGGGCAGGGACTTATTTTGTAGTTCCTGTCCCTAGAACTGAGGACGGAGATAATAGAAGTGAGGACAGAGATAATAGAAGTGAGGACGGAGATAATAGAAGTGAGGACGGAGATAATAGAAGTGAGGACGGAGATAATAGAAGTGAGGGCGGAGATAATAGAAGTGAGGGCGGAGATAATAGAAGTGAGGACGGAGATAATAGAAGTGAGGGCGGAGATAATAGAAGTGAGGGCGGAGATAATAGAAGTGAGGACGGAGATAATAGAAGTGAGGACGGAGATAATAGAAGTGAGGACGGAGATAATAGAAGTGAGGACGGAGATAATAGAAGTGAGGACGGAGATAATAGAAGTGAGGACGGAGATAATAGAAGTGAGGACGGAGATAATAGAAGTGAGGACAAAGATAATATAATATTCAGTGCAGTCTTAATTTGAGTATAATGAAGTCTGTTTCTTGTGAGGTTTTCTGTCCTCAGATAAAGAGAGCTGTGAAAGCCTGTCTACAGATGAAGAGGTCCCAATGAAGAGCAGTGGTTCTCAGTCCTGGTCCTGGGGACTCAAAGAGGGGCACATTGTTGTTTTTGCCTCAGTACTGCACTGCTGATTCAAATGATCAACTCATCATCAAGATTCAAGTGGTATTTCTGTATTCATTTGTGATGCTATCCTTGATATGATCCTGTTATTGTCACATGCTACACGAACATATGTTTGCCCATGCATCTATCATTCCAATGTTATCATGATTTGTTATAAAATATATTATACTTTAGTAATCCACAATGACCTGGTGATGTATATATTTCTAATAATTACATTGTCTTCCATATTCCTACAGATACCTTGTAACTGGAGATTCCTTCAAAACGATTGCCTACAGTTACCATGTAGGGCACTGCAAGGTTGGGTGACCAGGGCCATCTGGGACTGCCTCCTGGAGGAATTCAGATGTGTGAAGTCCGTGTGTGTGAGATCTTCACCTCCTACTTTTTCAAAGTGGGTGCTATTCCCTGGCAACACCATAGACTACACTATGCACAACCAAAGGCTCTTTTAAGAGGGTGCTGTTCCCTGGCAACACCATAGACTACACTATGCACAACCAAAGGCTATTTTAAGAGCCATTCACATTGCAATAAGAGTTTTCTTCCATTTACTTAACTATGTCAACTGCAGTTATTCAATTCACAGTTTCTCTCCCTTTGATTTCTACTTCTCAGGTGAGTGTGGTGTTTAGTTAAAACCTCTAGGGTATGTGGGACAGTAGCGTCCCACCTCTTCAACAGCCAGTTAAGGGTGTGATGTCTGGTCAAAAGCAGGCTATTTTAAGTCACCCATATTGTGAAAAAAAAATTAACAATTAGACACCCTATAAGCTACGTACTCATGTATCAATCTGATTGATGAATTGTGTTGTGCAGTAAGCAGGCTCAAATGTATTGCTGTGGCACCTTCAAAGAATAGGCAAGAGGGCCAACCATGGAGAATAGTAAGACGCTTCATTATTTCTATAACTACCCTATATTGTTTGTTCTCATGTGTCTGTTTTTCAGCATAAAGTACTCTGCAGCCACTCTCTCTCCTGCAGCCACACTCTCCTTCACTTCATCCCTCTCTCCCCTTCTCCCTAAATCCTCTAGGTTATATCAGCTGTGTAGGTGAACCCCTCCCGCATCTTAACTGACTACATAGAGGGCACAGCCTGATCAGAGGTGAGAGGTCACTTGGTTGGGTCAACAGGAAGTATTATTAAAGAGATGCTTTACATTGAAAAACAGACAGAGATGTAGTAGTCCCAGAGTTAATGATCCCAGGTCAGTTTATATTATACAGGAAGTATTATGAAAGATGCTTTACATTGAAAAACAGACAGAGATGTAGTAGTCCCAGAGTTAATGATCCCAGGTCAGTTTTGCATTTCACCTCCTGATGATTATGATGACTAACCGTGTTAAAATAAAAAAAACTCCTAACCAGCCTCGGGCTTAAACATGCTCTCTCTCTATCCATCTGTCTCTCGTCTGCAGGTATGTTTTGATGTGAGAGAGGAAGCCAGTCCCGTTATCGCCACCTCACCCGCTCTTAAGATAACCTTCGGGCCAACTGGGGGCCCGAGGCTGGTTAGGAGACACTGTTAGAGGCACTGCAAATGTGATGAACTGAGAGAATATTAGGGTAGCACTGTAATTCATGAATCATATGCTGTCTGCCTCTGTTCTTTCCCTTTCTGTCTTTTACACCTCGTCTTTCTTCCTCGTTTTATAATGCACACCATATGTGCATTGAAGCACAGATTTAAATTGTATTTATAAGATAATATTACAATTATTTTTATAATGCATGTATCATGTATTTATAACACTTGGATAATTAACTTTTCAATAAAGCGTTTCTCTACTGGTTGAAATTAAGTCTCTCATTTGATGAAATACTACACCTATCCTGTGTTTATCAGATCAATGCAGATTAAGGAAATTACATATTGAGATGAACCGGTGTTAGAGTATTTACATGATGCATAGGAAGTGTAGTGTACTGTTTTTAAAATAAAATTTCTCTATATATGTTGCAGCTCGTTCCAGTCGCTAGCTGCAGTGAACTGAAAAGACGAGCGATCCAGGGATGTGTGTGCTTTGGGGACCTTCAACAGAATGTGACTGAGGCCTAAGAGGGTTTTATAAATAAGCATCAACCAGCTAGCGACTGGAACGAGCTGCGACAAAACTCTCAAACTGGACAGTTTTATATCAATCCCTTCATTCAAAGACTCAATCATGGACACTCTTACTGACAGTTGTGGCTGCTTTGTGTGATGTATTGTTGTCTCTACCTTCTTGACTATGCTGCTGTTGCTAGATTGAATCCCTGAGCTGACAAGGTAAAAATCTGTTGTTCTGCCCCTGAACAAGGCAGTTAACCCACTGTTCCTAGGCCGTCATTGTAAATAAGAATTTGTTCTTAACTGACTTGCCTCGTTAAATAAAGGTAAAATAAAATGTTTAAAATGCTTGTACCATGTTTTGTGTTGCTACCATGTTGTTGTCATGTTGTGATGCTACCATGCTGTCATGTGTTGCTGCCTTGCTATGTTGTCTTAGGTCTCTCTTTATGTAATGTTGTGTTGTCTCTCTTGTCGTGATGTGTGTTTTGCCTTATATTTATATATTTTTTTATCCCAGTCCCCGCAAGAGGCCTTTTGCCTTTTTGTAAGCCATCATTGTAAATAAGAATTTGTTCTTAACTGACTTGCCTAGTTACATACAACAACAAAAAATATGACTTACAAATCAACTAGTTAAATCCTGTTTCTAGTCTATTGCATAGTTACAATGTGTAATCATCGACGTCCCGGGAGCAGGAGTGGTAAACACTGAAGTGTATAATTGTAATACATACATGCAGACAGAGCATCATTCACAGAATGGAGTTTGATACACCTGGTATTGGATATGACCAAAAAAGAATGTCTCTCAGAGATTCATACCTGAACCGCACCTTTATTTACCAAGAAGAGTACATCATCAGTGAATATATGTAATGTACAGGCTACAATGTGGGGATCTCATGCATGGTAATAACTACAGTACATGTATACAGGACTTGCATCCTTGGCACAATAAAGTTATTATATTCTACTCATTCCATAGGCTTCATTAATGCCATTCAGACTTGAAGTTGATACAACAACTATGATAGCTGAGGTTCAATAGGTTGGTATGAATATTAGTTCAGAACCTAACGTTTTAGGGTACATATATAGATCGACTACACAGTAAGCAAGTAAATAGTTCGCTAGCTGTGTTTCTTCAGCTGCATTGCACGGCAAGCCATGCTTACACAATTGTACATTCAATTTGCAGTAAATGCTTTAGCTAGCTAGATTCTTTACATGCACCAAGACGACAGCCTGGTTTGCTGGTATTCTCAGGAGTCGCTAAAACATTAAACAACACGAATTACAATGTCATACTGTAATCATGTCATAACATCAGCTAGCTAACTTGCTAAATCGCGATTTTCGTAAATTAACATGACAAAAGAATATGCACAATCGTTTGTCTCTACATTAACTAACATATTCCTGTCAATTGTACATTTTTTGCTTGACTCGTTATGACGATATAATTACTTACATTTGCTTCCCCTGTAATGTTTTGTCAGCCATCTTTGTGGAAGAAAGTCACCAGGTACTGGTGGCTTGTGTCAAATTTGTTATTGGAACCACTCAATATGATTGGTCATATAAAAACCTTGGGAGCCAAATGCATAATGAGTGCTCTAACTCCCCCTGGTGGTGGTCTGGAACAGTGACGCTGGGTACCTCTAACTCCCCCTGGTGGTGGTCTGGAGGAATGAAGCCGTGACGCTGGGTCCCTCTAACTCCCCCTGGTGGTGGTCTGGAGGAATGAAGCCGTGACGCTGGGTCCCTCTAACTCCCCTGGTGGTGGTCTGGAGCAATGAAGCCGTGATGCTGGGTACCTCTAACTCCCCTGGTGGTGGTCTGGAGTAATGAAGCAGTGACGCTGGGTACCTCTAACTCCCCCTGGTGGTGGTCTGGAGCAATGAAGCCGTGATGCTGGGTACCTCTAACTCCCCCTGGTGGTGGTCTGGAACAATGAAGCCGTGATGCTGGGTACCTGTAACTCCCCCTGGTGGTGGTCTGGAGTAATGAAGCCGTGACGCTGGGTACCTCTAACTCCCCCTGGTGGTGGTCTGGAGTAATGAAGCCGTGACGCTGGGTACCTCTAACTCCCCCTGGTGGTGGTCTGGAACAATGAAGCCGTGATGCTGGGTACCTCTAACTCCCCCTGGTGGTGGTCTGGAACAATGAAGCCGTGATGCTGGGTACCTCTAACTCCCCCTGGTGGTGGTCTGGAACAATGAAGCCGTGATGCTGGGTACCTCTAACTCCCCCTGGTGGTGGTCTGGAGTAATGAAGCCGTGACGCTGGGTACCTCTAACTCCCCCTGGTGGTGGTCTGGAGTAATGAAGCCGTGACGCTGGGTATCTCTAACTCCCCCTGGTGGTGTTCTGGAGTAATGAAGCCGTGACGCTGGGTATCTCTAACTCCCCCTGGTGGTGGTCTGGAACAGTGACGCTGGGTACCTCTAACTCCCCCTGGTGGTGGTCTGGAACAGTGACGCTGGGTACCTCTAACTCCCCCTGGTGGTGGTCTGGAACAATGAAGCAGTGATAATGGGTACATCTAAGTATCGCGGTGTACGCTCACATCTTTTAAAGGAGGAAACTACACATCCATAGACATACAGGTATTTTAACCTCCACTGAACAATAAGCAAGAAAATAGTTCGCTAGCTACATTACTTCAGCTGCATTGCATGGCAAATATAAGCAAGGCACGCTTACAAAATTGTACATTCAATTTGCAGTAAATGCTTTAGCAAGCTAGGTTCTTTACATCCACTGTTTTCCAAGATGACAGAATGGTTTGCTGGTTGTTTCATACTCACGCCACAACACCCATAAAGCTAGCCAGCTAGCTGGCTAATGTTAACTCGTCAGCTAGCTTAAGAAATAGCAACTTTTGTAAATTAACATTATGCAAAATCGTTTGTCTCTACATTAACTAACATTTCCCTCTCAACTGTACATTATTTTTTTGCATGATTCATTATGACATTATAATTACTTACATTTGAAGAAAGTCTTGCGTCGAATAGCATCAAATTCGTCATGGGAACCACTCGATATGATTGGTCGTCGCACCTCGGTCACCACTGGCGATTTGCATAAAGTTGGGAAATGTTAAACTTTTTCTGCCAAGTTCGCGCTGCCCAACGGCTTGTTTTTCTTCGCTTCAGTGTTTCACTGCGCTGCGTGTACAGGGGTCATTAGAAATAGCACCAAAAAACCCGCAACCCTTTGCGCGACCAACATTATGAACGTGGCAACACTGACTGCAACCAACCACAGCGCTCAGATATTGTACTGGGAGGCGGGACAGACAGCAGACTACGTTTCCCTGGCATCGCTCGCTTTTGTGACTGACAGGTGCCTCTCCTGTCAATAGATCGCTTGAAGATGCATATCGTTCATTCTAGTGGGAGACTCGACAGACTAGCGTAGAAACTTTATAATGGAATGTAGTTAATACGAGGTAGAAACTTAAACCTACTGACTAGCGGACAGCCGGTGCTAATGGAGACACACACAGTAGCAATGCGCTGCAGGGGGAAATTACACTGCAGCCCACAGATGACCTATCACAGCTCAAACTCCAGGAATGATTGTAGAGACGAAGGGAGACACACACACACACACACGCGCGCGAACAGACACACATACACGCAGACTGACTCAAAAACCCACCCACGCACGTACGCATGCACACACTCCATTTAAAAGCGAATAACATTATAGAGGCTGGATTACAGTGAAATCCATTAAGACGAATCTCCGTGAAATGAAATAAAACTGAAATGAAAGAGTCTGGGGTTTACATGGGGCCCAGAGGCTACGCTTATACATTAATAAACTACTACTATATAGATATAATAGAATGGACTATAGAGCAGAGAGAGAGAGGGAGGGAGAGAGGGACAGCGAGAGAGAGAGAAAGATGAGAGAGAGAGGGTGGGAGGGTTCGAGAGAGAAGGAGGGAAAAAAGAGACTGGGTGTCTATAGGGGTTTAGAGAGACTGGGTGTCTATAGGGGTTTAGAGAGACTGAGTGTCTGTAGGGGGGTAGAGAGACTGGGTGATTGTAGGGGGTAAAAGAGACTGGGTGTCTGTAGTGGGGTAGAGAGACTGGGTGATTGTAGGGGGGTAGAGAGACTGGGTGTCTGTAGGGGGGTAGAGAGACTGGGTGTCTGTAGGGGGGTAGAGAGACTGGGTGTCTGTAGGGGGGTAGAGAGACTGGGTGTCTGTAGGGGGGTAGAGAGACTGGGTGATTGTAGGGGGTAAAAGAGACTGGGTGTCTGTAGGGGGGTAGAGAGACTGGGTGTCTGTAGGGGGGGTAGAGAGACTGGGTGTCTGAAGGGGGGTAGAGAGACTGGGTGTCTGAAGGGGGTAAAGAGACAGGTTGTCTGGGTGTCTGAAGGGGGTATAGAGACTGGGTGTCTGAAGGGGGGTAGAGAGACTAGGTGTCTGAAGGGGGTAAAGAGACAGGTTGTCTGAAGGGGGTAAAGAGACAGGTTGTCTGGGTGTCTGAAGGGGGTATAGAGACTGGGAGTCTGAAGGGGGGTAGAGAGACTAGGTGTCTGAAGGGGGTAAAGAGACAGGTTGTCTGGGTGTCTGAAGGGGGTATAGAGACTGGGTGTCTGAAGGGGGGTAGAGAGACTGGGTGTCTGAAGGGGGGTAGAGAGACTGGGTGTCTGAAGGGGGGTAGAGAGACTGGGTGTCTGTAGGGGGGTAGAGAGACTGGGTGTCTGAAGGGGGGTAGAGAGACTGGCTGTCTGTAGGGGGGTAGAGAGACTGGGTGTCTGAAGGGGGGTAGAGAGACTGGGTGATTTTAGGGGGTAAAAGAGACTGGGTGTCTGTAGGGGGGTAGAGAGACTGGGTGTCTGTAGGGGGGTAGAGAGACTGGGTGTCTGAAGGGGGGTAGAGAGACTGGGTGATTTTAGGGGGTAAAAGAGACTGGGTGTCTGAAGGGGGGTAGAGAGACTGGGTGTCTGTAGGGGGGTAGAGAGACTGGGTGATTGTAGGGGGGTAGAGAGACTGGGTGTCTGTAGGGGGGTAGAGAGACTGGGTGATTGTAGGGGGGTAGAGAGACTGGGTGTCTGTAGGGGGGTAGAGAGACTGGGTGTCTGTAGGGGGGTAGAGAGACTGGGTGTCTGTAGGGGGGTAGAGAGACTGGGTGTCTGTAGGGGGGTAGAGAGACTGGGTGTCTGTAGGGGGGTAGAGAGACTGGGTGATTGTAGGGGGTAAAAGAGACTGGGTGTCTGTAGGGGGGTAGAGAGACTGGGTGTCTGTAGGGGGGTAGAGAGACTGGGTGATTTTAGGGGGTAAAAGAGACTGGGTGTCTGTAGGGGGGTAGAGAGACTGGGTGTCTGTAGGGGGGGTAGAGAGACTGGGTGTCTGAAGGGGGGTAGAGAGACTGGGTGTCTGAAGGGGGTAAAGAGACAGGTTGTCTGGGTGTCTGAAGGGGGTATAGAGACTGGGTGTCTGAAGGGGGGTAGAGAGACTGGGTGTCTGAAGGGGGGTAGAGAGACTGGGTGTCTGAAGGGGGGTAGAGAGACTGGGTGTCTGTAGGGGGGTAGAGAGACTGGGTGTCTGAAGGGGGGTAGAGAGACTGGCTGTCTGTAGGGGGGTAGAGAGACTGGGTGTCTGAAGGGGGGTAGAGAGACTGGGTGATTTTAGGGGGTAAAAGAGACTGGGTGTCTGTAGGGGGGTAGAGAGACTGGGTGTCTGTAGGGGGGTAGAGAGACTGGGTGTCTGAAGGGGGGTAGAGAGACTGGGTGATTTTAGGGGGTAAAAGAGACTGGGTGTCTGAAGGGGGGTAGAGAGACTGGGTGTCTGTAGGGGGGTAGAGAGACTGGGTGATTGTAGGGGGGTAGAGAGACTGGGTGTCTGTAGGGGGGTAGAGAGACTGGGTGATTGTAGGGGGGTAGAGAGACTGGGTGTCTGTAGGGGGGTAGAGAGACTGGGTGTCTGTAGGGGGGTAGAGAGACTGGGTGTCTGTAGGGGGGTAGAGAGACTGGGTGTCTGTAGGGGGGTAGAGAGACTGGGTGTCTGTAGGGGGGTAGAGAGACTGGGTGATTGTAGGGGGTAAAAGAGACTGGGTGTCTGTAGGGGGGTAGAGAGACTGGGTGTCTGTAGGGGGGTAGAGAGACTGGGTGATTTTAGGGGGTAAAAGAGACTGGGTGTCTGTAGGGGGGTAGAGAGACTGGGTGTCTGTAGGGGGGGTAGAGAGACTGGGTGTCTGAAGGGGGGTAGAGAGACTGGGTGTCTGAAGGGGGTAAAGAGACAGGTTGTCTGGGTGTCTGAAGGGGGGTAGAGAGACTGGGTGTCTGAAGGGGGTAAAGAGACAGGTTGTCTGGGTGTCTGTAGGGGGGTAGAGAGACTAGGTGTCTATAGGGGGGTAGAGAGACTGGGTGTCTGAAGGGGGTTAGAGAGACTGGGTGTCTGTAGGGGGGTAGAGAGACTAGGTGTCTGAAGGGGGGTAGAGAGACTGGGTGTCTGAAGGGGGTAAAGAGACAGGTTGTCTGGGTGTATGTAGGGGGGTAGAGAGACTAGGTGTCTATAGGGGGGTAGAGAGACTGGGTGTCTGAAGGGGGTTAGAGAGACTAGGTGTCTGAAGGGGGTAAAGAGACAGGTTGTCTGGGTGTCTGAAGGGGGTATAGAGACTGGGAGTCTGAAGGGGGGTAGAGAGACTAGGTGTCTGAAGGGGGTAAAGAGACAGGTTGTCTGGGTGTCTGAAGGGGGTATAGAGACTGGGTGTCTGAAGGGGGGTAGAGAGACTGGGTGTCTGAAGGGGGGTAGAGAGACTGGGTGTCTGAAGGGGGGTAGAGAGACTGGGTGTCTGAAGGGGGGTAGAGAGACTGGGTGTCTGAAGGGGGGTAGAGAGACTGGCTGTCTGTAGGGGGGTAGAGAGACTGGGTGTCTGTAGGGGGGTAGAGAGACTGGGTGTCTGTAGGGGGTAAAGAGACAGGTTGTCTGGGTGTCTGTAGGGGGTAAAAGAGACTGGGTGTCTGTAGGGGGGTAGAGAGACTAGGTGTCTATAGGCGGGTAGAGAGACTGGGTGTCTGAAGGGGGGGAGAGAGACTGGGTGTCTGAAGGGGGGTAGAGAGACTAGGTGTCTGAAGGGGGTAAAGAGACATGTTGTCTGGGTGTCTGAAGGGGGTATAGAGACTGGGTGTCTGTAGGGGGGTAGAGAGACTGGGTGTCTGTAGGGGGGTAGAGAGACTAGGTGCCTGAAGGGGGGTAGAGAGACTGGGTGTCTGAAGGGGGTAAAGAGACAGGTTGTCTGGGTGTCTGTAGGGGGGTAGAGAGACTAGGTGTCTATAGGGGGGTAGAGAGACTGGGTGTCTGAAGGGGGGTAGAGAGACTAGGTGTCTATAGGGGGGTAGAGAGACTGGGTGTCTGAAGGGGGGTAGAGAGACTGGGTGTCTGAAGGGGGTAAAGAGACAAGTTGTCTGGGTGTCTGTAGGGTGGTTTAGAGAGACTGGGTGTCTGTAGGGGGGTAGAGAGACTGGGTGTCTGAAGGGGGGTAGAGAGACTGGGTGTCTGAAGTCTGAAGGGGGGTAGAGAGACTAGGTTTCTGAAGGGGGGTAGAGAGACTAGGTGTCTGTAGGGGGGTAGAGAGACTGGGTGTCTATAGGGGGGTAGAGAGACTGGGTGTCGGTAGGGGGGTAGAGAGACTGGGTGTCTGAAGGGGGGTAGAGAGTCTGGGTGTCTGTAGGGTGGTAGAGAGACTGGGTGTCTGTAGGGGGGTAGAGAGACTGGGTGTATGTAGGGGGTAAAGAGACTGGGTGTCTGTAGGGGGGTAGAGAGACTGGGTGTCTGTAGGGGGGTAGAGAGAATGGGTGTCTGTAGGGGGTAAAGAGACTGGGTGTCTGAAGGGGGGTAGAGCGACTCGGTGTCTGAAGGGGGGTAGAGAGACTGGGTGTCTGTAGGGGGGTAGAGAGACTGGCTGTCTGTAGGGGGGTAGAGAGAATGGGTGTCTGTAGGGGGGTTTAGAGAGACTGGGTGTCTGTAGGGGGGTAGAGAGACTGGGTGTCTGTAGGGGGGTAGAGAGACTGGGTGTCTGAAGGGGGGTAGAGAGACTGGGTGTCTGTAGGGGGTAAAAGAGACTGGGTGTCTGTAGGGGGTAGAGAGACTGGGTGTCTTTAGGGGGTAGAGAGACTGGGTGTCTTTAGGGGGTAGAGAGACTGGGTGTCTTTAGGGGGTAAAAGAGACTGGGTGTCTGTAGGGGGGTAGAGAGACTGGGTGTCTATAGGGGGTAATGAGACGGGGTGTCTATAGGGGGTAAAGAGACTGGCTGTCTGTAGGGGGTAAACGAGACTGGGTGTCTATAGGGGGTAAAGCGACTGGGTGATTGTAGGGGGTAATGAGACTGGGTGTCTATAGGGGTAATGAGACTGGGTGTCTATAGGGGGTAAAGAGACTGGCTGTCTGTAGGGGGTAAACGAGACTGGGTGTCTATAGGGGGTAATGAGACTGGGTGTCTATAGGGGGTAATGAGACTGGGTGTCTATAGGGGGTAAAGAGACTGGGTGTCTATAGGGGGTAAAGAGACTGGGTGTCTATAGGGGGTAAAGAGACTGGGTGTCTATAGGGGGTAAAAGAGATTGGGTGTCTATAGGGGGTAAAGAGACGGGGTGTCTATAGGGGGTAAATTGAGACTGGGTGTCTATAGGGGGTAAAGAGACTGGGTGTCTATAAGGGGGTAAAGAGACTGGGTGTCTATAGGGGGTAAAGAGACTGGGTGTCTGTAGGGGGTAAACGAGACTGGGTGTCTATAGGGGGTAAAGAGACTGGGTGTCTATATGGGGTAAAGAGACTGGGTGTCTATAGGGGGTAAAGAGACTGGGTGTCTATAGGGGGTAAAGAGACTGGGTGTCTGTAGGGGGTAAAAGAGACTGGGTGTCTATAGGGGGTAATGAGACTGGGTGTCTATAGGGGGTAATGAGACTGGGTGTCTATAGGGGGTAAAGAGCTTGGCTGTCTGTAGGGGGTAAACGAGACTGGGTGTCGCATAGGGGGTAAACGAGACTGGGTGTCTATAGGGGGTAAAGAGACTGGGTGATTGTAGGGGGTAATGAGACTGGGTGTCTATAGGGGGTAAAGAGACTGGCTGTCTGTAGGGGGTAAACGAGACTGGGTGTCTATGGGGGGTAATGAGACTGGGTGTCTATAGGGGGTAATGAGACTGGGTGTCTATAGGGGGTAAAGAGACTGGGTGTCTATAAGGGGTAAAGAGACTGGGTGTCTATAGGGGGTAAAGAGACTGGGTGTCTATAGGGGGTAAAGAGACTGGGTGTCTATAGGGGGTAAAGAGACTGGGTGTCTATAGGGGGTAAACGAGACTGGGTGTCTATAGGGGGTAAAGATACTGGGTGTTTATATGGGGTAAAGAGACTGGGTGTCTATAGGGGGTAAAGAGACTGGGTGTCTATAGGGGGTAAAGAGACTGGGTGTCTATATGGGGTAAAGAGACTGGGTGTCTATAGGGGGTAAAGAGACTGGGTGTCTGTAGGGGTTAAAAGAGACTGGGTGTCTATAGGGGGTAAAGAGACTAGGTGTCTATAGGGGGTAAAGAGACTGGGGGTCTGTAGGGTGGTAAAGAGACTGGGTGTCTGTAGGGGGTAAAGAGACTGGGTGTCTATAGGGGGTAAAGAGACTGGGTGTCTGTAGGGGGTAAAGAGACTGGGTGTCTATAGGGGGTAAAGAGACTGGGTGTCTATAGGGGGTAAAGAGACTGGGTGTCTATAGGGGGTAAAGAGACTGGGTGTCTATATGGGGTAAAGAGACTGGGTGTCTATAGGGGGTAAAGAGACTGGTTGTCTATAGGGGGTAAAGAGACTGGGTGTCTATATGGGGTAAAGAGACTGGGTGTCTATAGGGGGTAAAAGAGACTGGGTGTCTATAGGGGGTAAAGAGACTGGTTGTCTATAGGGGGGTAGAGAGACTGGGTGTCTGTAGGGGGGTAGAGAGACTGGGTGTCTGTAGGGGGTAAAGAGACTGGGTGATTGTAGGGGGTAATGAGACTGGGTGTCTATAGGGGGTAATGAGACTGGGTGTCTATAGGGGGTAAAGAGACTGGCTGTCTGTAGGGGGTAAACGAGACTGGGTGTCTATAGGGGGTAAAGCGACTGGGTGATTGTAAGGGGTAATGAGACTGGGTGTCTATAGGGGGTAATGAGACTGGGTGTCTATAGGGGGTAAAGAGACTGGCTGTCTGTAGGGGGTAAATGAGACTGGGTGTCTATAGGGGGTAATGAGACTGGGTGTCTATAGGGGGTAATGAAACTGGGTGTCTATAGGGGGTAAAGAGACTGGGTGTCTATAGGGGGTAAAGAGACTGGGTGTCTATAGGGGGTAAAAGAGATTGGGTGTCTATAGGGGGTAAAGAGACGGGGTGTCTATAGGGGGTAAATTGAGACTGGGTGTCTATAGGGGGTAAAGAGACTGGGTGTCTATAAGGGGGTAAAGAGACTGGGTGTCTATAGGGGGTAAAGAGACTGGGTGTCTGTAGGGGGTAAACGAGACTGGGTGTCTATAGGGGGTAAAGAGACTGGATGTCTATATGGGGTAAAGAGACTGGGTGTCTATAGGGGGTAAAGAGACTGGGTGTCTATAGGGGGTAAAGAGACTGGGTGTCTTTAGGGGGTAAAAGAGACTGGGTGTCTATAGGGGGTAATGAGACTGGGTGTCTATAGGGGGTAATGAGACTGGGTGTCTATAGGGGGTAAAGAGACTGGCTGTCTTTAGGGGGTAAACGAGACTGGGTGTCTATAGGGGGTAAAGAGACTGGGTGATTGTAGGGGGTAATGAGACTGGGTGTCTATAGGGGGTAATGAGACTGGGTGTCTATAGGGGGTAAAGAGACTGGCTGTCTGTAGGGGGTAAACGAGACTGGGTGTCTATAGGGGGTAAAGAGACTGGGTGTCTATAGGGGGTAAAAGAGACTGGGTGTCTATAGGGGGTAAATGAGACTGGGTGTCTGTAGGGGGTAAAGACACTGGGTGTCTATAGGGGGTAAACGAGACTGGGTGTCTATAGGGGGTAGGATACTGGGTGTCTATATGGGGTAAAGAGACTGGGTGTCTATAGGGGGTAAAGAGACTGGGTGTCTATAGGGGGTAAAGAGACTGGGTGTCTATATGGGGTAAAGAGACTGGGTGTCTATAGGGGGTAAAGAGACTGGGTGTCTATAGGGGGTAAAGAGACTGGGTGTCTGTAGGGGGTAAAAGAGACTGGGTGTCTATAGGGGGTAAAGAGACTGGGTGTCTATAGGGGGTAAAGAGACTGGGTGTCTGTAGGGGGTAAAGAGACTGGGTGTCTATAGGGGGTAAAGAGACTGGGTGTCTATAGGGGGTAAATAGACTGGGTGTCTATATGGGGTAAAGAGACTGGGTGTCTATAGGGGGTAAAAGAGACTGGGTGTCTATAGGGGGTAAAGAGACTGGTTGTCTATAGGGGGTAAATTGAGACTGGGTGTCTATAGGGGGTAATGAGACTGGGTGTCTATAGGGGGTAAAGAGACTGGTTGTCTATAGGGTGTAAAGAGACTGGGTGTCTATATGGGGTAAAGAGACTGGGTGTCTATAGGGGGTAAAAGAGATTGGGTGTCTATAGGGGGTAAAGAGACGGGGTGTCTATAGGGGGTAAATTGAGACTGGGTGTCTATAGGGGGTAAAGAGACTGGGTGTCTATAAGGGGGTAAAGAGACTGGGTGTCTATAGGGGGTAAAGAGACTGGGTGTCTGTAGGGGGTAAACGAGACTGGGTGTCTATAGGGGGTAAAGAGACTGGATGTCTATATGGGGTAAAGAGACTGGGTGTCTATAGGGGGTAAAGAGACTGGGTGTCTATAGGGGGTAAAGAGACTGGGTGTCTTTAGGGGGTAAAAGAGACTGGGTGTCTATAGGGGGTAATGAGACTGGGTGTCTATAGGGGGTAATGAGACTGGGTGTCTATAGGGGGTAAAGAGACTGGCTGTCTTTAGGGGGTAAACGAGACTGGGTGTCTGTAGGGGGTAAAGAGACTGGGTGATTGTAGGGGGTAATGAGACTGGGTGTCTATAGGGGGTAATGAGACTGGGTGTCTATAGGGGGTAAAGAGACTGGCTGTCTGTAGGGGGTAAACGAGACTGGGTGTCTATAGGGGGTAAAGAGACTGGGTGTCTATAGGGGGTAAAAGAGACTGGGTGTCTATAGGGGGTAAATGAGACTGGGTGTCTGTAGGGGGTAAAGACACTGGGTGTCTATAGGGGGTAAACGAGACTGGGTGTCTATAGGGGGTAAAGATACTGGGTGTCTATATGGGGTAAAGAGTCTGGGTGTCTATAGGGGGTAAAGAGACTGGGTGTCTATAGGGGGTAAAGAGACTGGGTGTCTATATGGGGTAAAGAGACTGGGTGTCTATAGGGGGTAAAGAGACTGTGTGTCTATAGAGGGTAAAGAGACTGGGTGTCTGTAGGGGGTAAAAGAGACTGGGTGTCTATAGGGGGTAAAGAGACTGGGTGTCTATAGGGGGTAAAGAGACTGGGGGTCTGTAGGGGGGTAAAGAGACTGGGTGTCTGTAGGGGGTAAAGAGACTGGGTGTCTATAGGGGGTAAAGAGACTGGGTGTCTGTAGGGGGTAAAGAGACTGGGTGTCTATAGGGGGTAAAGAGACTGGGTGTCTATAGGGGGTAAATAGACTGGGTGTCTATATGGGGTAAAGAGACTGGGTGTCTATAGGGGGTAAAGAGACTGGTTGTCTATAGGGTGTAAAGAGACTGGGTGTCTATATGGGGTAAAGAGACTGGGTGTCTATAGGGGGTAAAAGAGACTGGGTGTCTATAGGGGGTAAAGAGACTGGGTGTCTGTAGGGGGTAAACGAGACTGGGTGTCTATAGGGGGTAAAGAGACTGGGTGTCTATATGGGGTAAAGAGACTGGGTGTCTATAGGGGGTAAAGAGACTGGGTGTCTGTAGAGGGGTAAAGAGACTAGGTGTCTATAGGGGGTAAAGAGACTGGTTGTCTATAGGGGGTAAAGAGACTGGGTGTCTGTAGGGGGTAAAGAGACTGGGTGTCTATAGGGGGTAAAGAGACTGGGTGTCTATAGGGGGGTAAAGAGACTGGGTGTCTATAGGGGGTAAAGAGACTGGTTGTCTATAGGGGGTAAAGAGACTGGGTGTCTATAGGGGGGTAAAGAGACTGGTTGTCTATAGGGGGGTAGAGAAACTGGGTGTCTATGTGGGGTAATGAGACTGGGTGTCTATAGGGGGTAAAGAGACTGGGTGTCTATATGGGGTAAAGAGACTGGGTGTCTATAGGGGGTAAAGAGACTGGGTGTCTGTAGGGGGTAAAGAGACTGGGTGTCTATAGGGGGTAAAGAGACTGGGTGTCTATAGGGGGTAAAGAGACTGGGTGTCTATAGGGGGTAAAAGAGACTGGGTGTCTATAGGGGGTAAAGAGACTGGGTGTCTATAGGGGGGTAAAGAGACTGGGTGTCTATAGGGGGTAAAGAGACTGGGTGTCTATGTGGGGTAAAGAGACTGGGTGTCTATAGGGGGTAAACGAGACTGGGTGTCTATAGGGGGTAAAAGTGGCATCAGTTTGTTTTTATCGTTTATTTGTGATCAGTGATGACATAACTCCACCTCTTGTTCTTCTTTCAATGAACGGCTTGTCAATATTGCTCACACACACTCTGAGCATAACTGTACTCACACAGACTTAAAACACACACTCTGAGCATAACTGTACTCACACAGACTTAAAACACACACTCTGAGCATAACTGTACTCACACAGACCCAAAACACACACTCTGAGCACAACTGTACTCACACAGACTTAAAACACACACTCTGAACATAACTGTACTCACACAGACTTAAAACACACACTCTGAACATAACTGTACTCACACAGACCCAAAACACACACTCTGAGCACAACTGTACTCACACAGACTTAAAACACACACTCTGAACATAACTGTACTCACACAGACCCAAAACACACACTCTGAGCACAACTGCACTCACACAGACCCAAAACACACACTTGTGTGTAATGTGTGTGTGCTCAGAAACACACACACACACACACATTAGACACACATCAAGACCTACTACCACGTAGACCAAATCCACTCAGGCAAAAGGTCTAATATCTGATGATAATGGAAGTTCATACTCACAACTAGAAAACCTTCAGATTGTGTTCACTCAGAGTTGTATAGAGGGCCACAAAGCCTGTTGAATAGGCAGCTCCCATTTCACCATTTTGAAGTAGGGTGGGACTTCATATGGGTTAAAGGAGAATCAGAGAATTCCAGCCAGGGAATTATACTCCCGTGCAAATACATGTACATGTAATAGTTGCTAATTGTAAAAAAAAAAAAAGTTTTCTATTTCGCGGATTTCACTTATCGCGGGTCATTTTCGGAACGTAACCCCCGCGATAAACGAGGGATTACTGTAGTCCAGAACTGCAGGTGACAGTATATCACCAACATTGGCTTGATACCTGCTCAGAAAACACACTCTGTTATGGCACTATGTACCCATTCGGTTTGTTTATCGACTGTCAATAAACTCATAGATGTAGAAGAAAAAATGTAGAGATCCCTCAATGTTGCTGCCCATGCTGTCACAGAAGCTAAGATGGCACAGATGCAAAGATGAGCCCTCTATACAACTCTAAGTGTTGAATAAACCGCTTGTAGGAAGCCCTCTATACAACTCTAAGTGTTGACTAAAACCTCTAGAAATACAGTCCACGACTACCACGTCATACTGAAGAACACCTGTGAAGCACCCATCTGCCTGTGTGAGGTACGGTTATTCTCCAGCCTATCAGAATGAGAAATGAAGACATAAAGAGGATTGAAGTGTGTGTGTGTGTGTGTGTGTGTGTGTGTGTGTGTGTGTGTGTGTGTGTGTGTGTGTGTGTGTGTGTGTGTGTGTGTGTGTGTGTGTGTGTGTGTGTGTGTGTGTGTGTGTGTGTGTGTGTGTGTGTGTGTTATGATATATATCAGCTATAAAACATACTGAAGTGTTCTTACCCTGACACTTCCCAATAACCATCCCTCACCTGCTGGAGTACACACACACACACACACACACACACACACACGCACACACACACACACACACACACACACACACACACACAGACACACACACACACGCACACTCATACAGACACTGCATTGAGCAGATCAGCCAGACAGTGTGTTATTGGTCAGCTGTAATAATATTGATTGTTTATTATTAGACGTGATATCTAGTCATCAATACACACTATTTTATTGCAGCTGACCAATAACACACTGTCTGGCTGACCCGCATTTGACCTGCTCAATGCGGTGTGTGTGTGTGTGTGTGTGTGTGTGTGTGTGTGTGTGTGTGTGTGTGTGTGTGTGTGTGTGTGTGTGTGTGTGTGTGTGTGTGTGTGTGTGTGTGTGTGTGTGTGTGTGTGTGTGTGTGTGTGTATGTGTTTATTAGGCTATTGTAAAAAATAAAAAATAAAAAATCTCTGGGACAAGAGACAAACTTTGTGATTCTCCAGCTGCTGCAGTAGAGTCCTTCCCCTTTATGGATTGTAAACCGGCCGTTCACAGCTCTGTTGCTAGGCCGGGTTACTGCGGTTGCCAGGTCTATCTCTCCTGAACAAAGGCAGCTGACTCCATCTGCAGCTTCAAGAGTCAACAGCTGGTTTCTCTCCTCCTGGCTGCATCCACAGAGAGGGCCTCACCTGTAGACCTCTCCTCCTGGCTGCATCCACAGAGAGGGCCTCACCTGTAGACCTCTCCTCCTGGCTGCATCCACAGAGAGGGCCTCACCTGTAGACCTCTCCTCCTGGCTGCATCCACAGAGAGGGCCTCACCTGTAGACCTCTCCTCCTGGCTGCATCCACAGAGAGGGCCTCACCTGTAGACCTCTCCTCCTGGCTGCATCCACAGAGAGGGCCTCACCTGTAGACCTCTCCTCCTGGCTGCATCCACAGAGAGGGCCTCACCTGTAGACCTCTCCTCCTGGCTGCATCAACAGAGAGGGCCTCACCTGTAGACCTCTCCTCCTGGCTGCATCCACAGAGAGGGCCTCACCTGTAGACCTCTCATCCTGGCTGCATCCACAGAGAGGGCCTCACCTGTAGACCTCTCCTCCTGGCTGCATCAACAGAGAGGGCCTCACCTGTAGACCTCTCATCCATGGACACTTTCCTTCCCTCTGGCGTTAGTGTGTGAACACCATGTAAGAAGTATATGTCTTAGGAGTCATGTCAGGCCTTAAGATGGCCGCTATGTTTGTTTATTGCATAACCTAAGATGGCGTCCCCCATTATATATATAGCCAGTTAGCATGCTAGCCCCATGGTAGTTACTATTGCATCTGCTTACATTGTGTGCTAGCCCTTTTGCCACTGTACATTACCCTGCTAGCCACCACTACTTGTCTACACACATTCAGCATCGTTCACACCCTCTTAAGCCTTAGCCCCACCCATCTCTTTAACTAGGCAAGTCAGTTAAGAACAAATTCGTATTTTCAATGACGGCCTAGGAACAGTGGGTTAACTGCCTTGTACAGGGGCAGAACGACAGATTTTTACCTTGTCAGCTCAGTGATTTGATCTAGCAACCTTTCAGTTACTGGCCCAACACTCCAACCACTAGGCTACCTGCCAACTAATAACGTTACTATCCTGCATGAATCTAGAGGTAATTTAAAGCTAAGAAAACTAGGTTCAATGTTAGCTAGCTAACATTAGGCTATAACTAGCAATGCACAGATCATACATGTAACATTAGCTAGTTAAATTAAGTTAAATTAGCTGGCTAGCAAACAGTACACCTTAACTTGCAATGAAAACGACTTTCTGACTAAATTAGAAATGTGTAATATTTGAAAATGTAGCTAGATAGACTATTTTACCCGTTACATGGATGAATGCTTCTCCCTCTCTGTCACGGAGGCCATGGTTGCCCTTTAGTTTGAAGATGTCATCCGGAGACAGGTGTTTTACACAACAGCCTTCTGTGTTCTCTTTTTGACTCCCTCTGCAAATTTGCAATCAAACGCCTGAATTTTCTCCATCTCCTTAGCTACCATACTCTGCTTCCACCAGGCATTCCGGTTGATTTCAAAACTCTGTCCATCAGAATGTGGAGAGCCTTGGCAACACTTTTGCAGTTCTATGTGATGTCTCTCAAACAAGCCGCGTTACAAAGGATTAGACATACTGACCAGCTCATATTATAGACAGAAGCAAGCTACATGGTCAATGTGGGAGGGTACAGGTTAGTAATGAGGCTATATACAGAGGGTACCGGTTAGTAATGAGGCTATATTCAGGGGGTACCGGTACTGGGTCAATGTGGAGGCTATATACAGGGGGTGCCGGTACTGGGTCAATGTGGAGGCTATACACAGGGGTACCGGTACTGGGTCAATGTGGAGGCTATATACAGGGGGTACCGGTACCGAGTCAATGTGGGGGGGTACAGGTTAGTAATGAGGCTATATACAGGGGGTACCGGTACCGAGTCAATGTGTGGGGGTACCGGTTAGTAATGAGGCTATATACAGGGGGTACCTGTACCGAGTCAATGTGTGGGGGTACAGGTTAGTAATGAGGCTGTATACAGGGGTACCGGTACCGAGTCAATGTGCGGGGGTACAAGTTAGCAATGAGGCTATATACAGGGGGTACCGGTACCAAGTCAATGTGCGGGGGTACAGGTTAGTAATGAGGCTATATACAGGGGGTACCGGTACCCAGTCAATGTGGGGGGGTACAGGTTAGTAATGAGGCTATATACAGGGGGTACCGGTTAGTAATGAGGCTATATACAGGGGGTACCGGTTAGTAATGAGGCTATATACAGGGGGTACCGGTTAGTAATGAGGCTATATACAGGGGGTACAGGTTAGTAATGAGGCTATATACAGGGGGTACCGGTACCGAGTCAATGTGTAGGGGTACAGGTTAGCAATGAGGCTATATACAGGGGGTACCGGTACCAAGTCAGTGTGTGGGGGTACAGGTTAGCAATGAGGCTATATACAGGGGGTACCGGTACCAAGTCAGTGTGTGGGGTACAGGTTAGTAATGAGGCTATATACAGGGGGTACCGGTTAGTAATGAGGCTGTATACAGGGGGTACTGGTACTGGGTCAATGTGTGGGGGTACAGGTTTAGTCGAGGTCATTTGTAAAGTGACTATGCATAGAAAATAACAAGCAAGTAGCACCAGTGTAAAAAACACTCGGGGGTCAATGTAGATAGTCCGGTGGCCATTTGATTAATTGTTCAGCAGTCTTATGGCTTGGGGGTAGAAGCTGTTAAGAGCGGGTGAGGTGGCGATGACGGGACTGGTTTCCTCTCTCACATCAAAACATACCTGCGGATGAGAGACAGATGGATAGAGAGAGAGCATGTTTAAGCCTTGTGTTTTTTTATTTTAACACGGTCAGTCATCATAATCATCAGGAGGTGAAATGCAAAACTGACCTGGGATCATTAACTCTGGGACTACTACATCTCTGTCTGTTTTTCAATGTAAAGCATCTCTTTCATAATACTTCCTGTATAATATAAACTGACCTGGGATCATTAACTCTGGGACTACTACACAGTATTTTAATGTAAAGTATCTCTTTAATAATACTTCCTGTGTAACATAAGTAATATATCCCTTATAACAAATCATGATAACATTGGATTGATAGATGCATGGGCAAACATATGTTCATGTGTAGCATGTGACAATAACAGGATCATATCAAGGATAGCATTACAAATGAATACATAAATACCACTTGAATCTTGATGATGAGTTGATCATTTGAATCAGCAGTGCAGTGCTGAGGCAAAAACAAAAATGTGCCCCTCTTTGAGTCCCCAGGACCAGGACTGAGAATCACTCCTCTTCATTGGGACCTCTTAATCTGCAGACAGGCTTTCACAGCTCTCTTTATCTGAGGACAGAAAACCTCACAAGAAATAGATTACACAAAAGTACCTGCTCTATCCAGAATAGCCTAATCTCTCACTTTGACAGGCTGGACCTGCTATCCTTTCACCCTCCTCCAAAAAAATACAAATGTTTGTCATTACCAAGAGTGGCACTGGGGCTAAAACAATATCCTACAGAGTGTGGTAGGACTGCACCTAAAAAGACTGGAGACTCATAACTAATCAAAGAGCATGTATATGTCCTGACCAAAATGATGAGAAGTCAGGGGTAGGGTTCACTTGACGTTGCAGCACAGCAAGGTTCTCAGTAGACAGGGGGCCATGGGATGTCAAGAACAATGACCCCATTGTCAGTGTTTCCAGATGGATCCTCCTGATAAAGCAGGTCCTCCACCTGCTGAATCTGGAATGTTCAAAAGACACAAATCTGTGTTAGTGAGGATACATTTGGCAGCAACAGGGGCTTGATAGTCCAGTGAGAATGGCTGAGTGTTTATGTCGTGTAAATCTGAAAATTAGCAGGTTCCATGTACAACAAGACAGGTTCCATGTACACCAAGACAGGATCCATGTACAACAAGACAGGTTCCATGTACACCAAGACAGGTTTCATGTACACCAAGACAGGTTCCATGTACAACAAGACAGGTTCCATGTACAACAAGACAGGTTCCATGTACAACAAGACAGGTTCCATGTACACCAAGACAGGTTCCATGTACAACAAGACAGGATCCATGTACAACAAGACAGGATCAATGTACAACAAGACAGGTTCCATGTACAACAAGACAGGTTCCATGTACAACAAGACAGGTTCCATGTACAACAATACAGGTTCCATGTACAACAAGACAGGTTCCATGTACAACAAGACAGGTTCCATGTACAACAAGACAGGTTCCATGTACAACAAGACAGGTTCCATGTACAACAAGACAGGTTCCATGTACACCAAGACCGGATCCATGTACAACAAGACAGGATCCATGTACAACAAGACAGGTTCCATGTACAACAAGACAGGTTCCATGTACAACAAGACAGGATCCATGTACAACAAGACAGGATCCATGTACACCAAGACAGGTTCCATGTACAACAAGACAGGATCCATGTACAACAAGACAGGTTCCATGTACAACAAGACAGGTTCCATGTACACCAAGACAGGTTCCATGTACAACAAGACAGGTTCCATGTACACCAAGACAGGTTCCATGTACAACAAGACAGGATCCATGTACACCAAGACAGGTTCCATGTATACCAAGACAGGTTCCATGTACACCAAGACAGGTTCCATGTACAACAAGACAGGTTCCATGTACAACAAGACAGGTTCCATGTACAACAAGACAGGTTCCATGTACAACAAGACAGGTTCCATGTACAACAAGACAGGTTCCATGTACAACAAGACAGGTTCCATGTACACCAAGACAGGTTCCATGTACAACAAGACAGGATCCATGTACAACAAGACAGGATCAATGTACAACAAGACAGGTTCCATGTACAACAAGACAGGTTCCATGTACAACAAGACAGGATCCATGTACAACAAGACAGGTTCCATGTACAACAAGACAGGTTCCATGTACAACAAGACAGGTTCCATGTACAACAAGACAGGTTCAATGTACAACAAGACAGGTTCCATGTACTACAAGACAGGTTCCATGTACAACAAGACAGCATCCATGTACAACAAGACAGGATCCATGTACAACAAGACAGGTTCCATGTACTACAAGACAGGTTCCATGTACAACAAGACAGGTTCCATGTACTACAAGACAGGTTCCATGTGCAACAAGACAGGTTCCATGTACAACAAGATAGGATCCATGTACAACAAGACAGGTTCCATGTACTACAAGACAGGTTCCATGTACAACAAGACAGGTTCCATGTACTACAAGACAGGTTCCATGTACAACAAGACAGGTTCCATGTGCAACAAGACAGGCAGAGAGGACGAGAGAAGAAGAACACAGAGCAGTTTAATTATCTCTGGTTATGGACACTTTTGTCAGCCATAAAGCTTCCACGGCCTGTTCCATCAGACAGTGAACATCTGGCAATATCTACATTTTCGTCCCCTTTGATCAGCTCGCTCTCTGAAAGTAAAGAAAACAGCTTCTTTGTTGTAGATATGAAAACAATAACTGAGATGTGACCGTTCAACCTAAAGCAGCAGATGTCATTTTCAGGACACGTCAATACAGCACAGAAAGCAATCTTACGAGGTTTGATGAGGAAGATGTCAAGGGTTTTTATACAGAAAGTAACTCCTCACAAGATGTTACAATATGCATAATACAAGTAGTTATTTTTTTCATTCTACTATATCAATATTTACCTTGAAGGCCATATATTTCTGCCGACTCCATCCATAAAGTATCCAAAAGCAGTCGCTGCTTTGTTATTGGCCGCAGTGTCCAGATGGAACATCTGAACACGAGGTAGCCTACGCTGAACACCAGACTGGTATTGTGGTGGTTCATTAGGTGATGGGAAATATGCAATATGTATATAAAATAATATACTTACCTTCCTTGAAAATCCATCTATACCACCAAAGATGACAATGTTGTATCTTGAAAAAAAGCATTGGATTTAAAAGCTAAATGTTTAACCTATTAACATGTGACTGACTGGGTTCAGACAGTCTTAGACTGTTGAGCTAAAGCCTAGGCATTGGTCATGTGACTTGAATGAGTCTCTTCAAGGAGGAGGTCAAAGGTGAAGTGTAACACGCTGTGTCTGGCACACAGGAGACCTGGGTTAGGACCCCATCAGTCAAACTAACAGGTCTTCAGGTCTCAGGTTGGTCATCACGTGGATTCTGCTGCTTGCTGTTCTTATTATGCAGTAGGCCTGATTTAGAACCCAGAACTCAGGTATATTGGTGCTGTGATCTCTGAGTATGAGGTCAAAGTGGGGTGAAATGTAACTGAGGTGAAATGTAACCGGGGTGAAATGTAACCGGGGTGAAATGTAACCGGGGCGAAATGTAACCGGGGCGAAATGTAACCGGGGTGAAATGTAACCGAGGTGAAATGTAACTGGGGTGAAATGTAACCGGGGTGAAATGTAACCGGGGTGAAATGTAACCGGGGTGAAATGTAACCGAGGTGAAATGTAACCGGGGTGAAATGTAACCGAGGTGAAATGTAACCGGGGTGAAATGTAACCGGGGTGAAATGTAACCGGGGTGAAATGTAACCGGGGTGAAATGTAACCGGGGTGAAATGTAACCGAGGTGAAATGTAACCGAGGTGAAATGTAACTGAGGTGAAATGTAACTGAGGTGAAATGTAACTGAGGTGAAATGTAACTGAGGTGAAATGTAACCGAGGTGAAATGTAACCGGGGTGAAATGTAACCGGGGTGAAATGTAACCGGGGTGAAATGTAACCGGGGTGAAATGTAACCGGGGTGAAATGTAACCGGGGTGAAATGTAACCGGGGTGAAATGTAACCGGGGTGAAATGTAACCGGGGTGAAATGTAACCGGGGTGAAATGTAACCGGGGTGAAATGTAACCGGGGTGAAATGTAACCGAGGTGAAATGTAACCGGGGTGAAATGTAACCGGGGTGAAATGTAACCGGGGCGAAATGTAACCGGGGCGAAATGTAACCGAGGTGAAATGTAACCGAGGTGAAATGTAAACGGGGTGAAATGTAACCGAGGTGAAATGTAACCGGGGTGAAATGTAACCGGGGTGAAATGTAACCGAGGTGAAATGTAACCGGGGTGAAATGTAACCGGGGTGAAATGTAACCGGGGTGAAATGTAACCGGGGTGAAATGTAACCGGGGTGAAATGTAACTGAGGTGAAATGTAACTGAGGTGAAATGTAACTGGGGTGGTTTGTTGAACCATGCTCTTTTCATGAGTAACATTGCAGGAGACTTAAAGACTTGTGTTAGCTTCCTGAACTCATCCCTGTGGGCTTTAGTTAAGTGGGCTAACACAGTCTTGGTCTAACCCTCACGCCAATCGGGAAAGCCCTCTAGGTGGTTGATGACGTGGTAGGTGGCAGCTTGTCCCATTAATTCATCATCAAATTGAGTATTAACTGAAAATTGTGAAACCAACATTCTGGATATTATTAAAGAACGTTGAACTATTTATTGATCAGCATTTTGATATGCTCGAGAAAAAAAGAATCAGATACATCGAAGAGAAGACCTTTCCTGGAGCTCTGACAGCGAAACTGAAGGGAAGCCGCTGTCTAAAATGTAACGATAGAGAGGGGGATGTTTTATAACTATGTCTCCAGAAGATACAGCATTGCTTAAAAGCATGAGCGAGCAGTTAAAAAGCTTGGCTGCTGGGGGAGGTTGAGGCCTTAAAAATGGGAATAGATTACAGTAATAAAATGATGGAAGAAATACGAGCGGAAAATAAGATCTTGGAAACTACCGTGGACTCCCTAAAAGAAACTACAGAGAGAGAGGCTACGGTATGATATTAAAAACAATGAAAGCAGAATTACTTGATCTGAAGTGCAGAAGTATGAAGAATAATATTGTTATAAAGTGAATAAAGGGAGGATGAAAATGAAAACTATCAGACAACGGAGGAAAAAGTCAAGGTCTTCATGAAACGTAATCTCAAGATGACGGACGAACAGGTGGATACAATGGATTTTCAAAGGGCTCACCGTTTCGGTGGCAGAAGGGAGAGAAGGCCCCCGTCCAATCGTAGCTATGCTAACCCACTACAAAATGAAGATTGCCTTGTTACAACAGGGCAGAGAACTGAGGAACACCCCGTTCTCTATTAATGATCCATTTCCTCATGAAACAGTGGAGAGACGATGTGCCCTGTACACCACTTTCAAAAGGCTCCGAGCAGAGAAGCAGAATCTTCGGCTAGTGGTTGATAAATTGTATGTAAACAACCAAATGTTCAAGGACTCGAAGATTACAACCAGGCTGTGAGTGATAGCTACCTCCTGCTGAAGTAGTCCCCGATACGCACTAGCTCCTCTCCATTTCCTAGCTCCCTTTCTATCTTCCTTTCCTCTCTTTCCTCCTTTTCTATTCTAGCTCCTCTACATTTCCTAGCTCCCTTTCTATCTTCCTTTCCTCTCTTTCCTCCTTTTCTATTCTAGCTCCTCTACATTTCCTAGCTCCCTTTCTATCTTCCTTTCCTCTCTTTCCTCCTTTTCTATTCTAGCTCCTCTACATTTCCTAGCTCCCTTTCTATCTTCCTTTCCTCCTTTAATTTTCTCTCTTTCCTCCTTTTCTATTCTAGCTCCTCTATATTTCCTAGCTCCCTTTCTATCTTCCTTTCCTCCTTTCCTTTCCTCTCTTTCCTCCTTTTCTATTCTAGCTCCTCTACAGTGGTTTGCGAAATTATTCACCCCCTTTAGCATTTTTCGTATTTTGTTGCTTTATAACCTGGAATTTTATTTTATTTTTGGGGGGTTTGTATCATTTGATTTGCCTACCACTTTGAAGATGCAAAATATTATATTTATATTTATTTAATATTTATCCCTGACATGTTTGAAGAGCTCCTTGGTCTTCATGGTGCCGCTTGCTTGGTGGTGCCCCTTGCTTAGTGATGTTGCAGACTCTGGGGCCCTTCAGAACAGGTGTATATATACTGAGATCATGTGACAGATCATGTGACACTTAGATTGCACGCAGGTGGACTTTATTGAACTAATTATGTGACTTCTGAAGGTAATTGGTTGCAGCAGATCTTATTTAGGGGCTTCGTAGCAAAGGGGGTGAATACATCTGCACGCACCACGTTTTTTTCATTTCACTTTAGTTTAGTTACTATGCCCCCAGCCTTTAGTTACTATGCCCCCAGCCTTTAGTTACTATGCCCCCAGCCTTTAGTTACTATGCCCCCAGCCTTTAGTTACTCTGCCCCCAGCCTTTAGTTACTCTGCCCCCAGCCTTTAGTTACTATGCCCCCAGCCTTTAGTTACTATGCCCCCAGCCTTTAGTTACTACGCCCCCAGCCTTTAGTTACTACGCCCCCAGCCTTTAGTTACTATGCCCCCAGCCTGTAGTTACTATGCCCCCAGCCTTTAGTTACTATGCCCCCAGCCTTTAGTTACTATGCCCCCAGCCTTTAGTTACTATGCCCCCAGCCTTTAGTTACTATGCCTCCAGCCTTTAGTTACTATGCCCCCAGCCTTTAGTTACTATGCCTCCAGCCTTTAGTTACTATGCCCCCAGCCTTTAGTTACTATGCCCCCAGCCTTTAGTTACTATGCCCCCAGCCTTTAGTTACTATGCCCCCAGCCTTTAGTTACTATGCCCCCAGCCTTTAGTTACTATGCCCCCAGCCTTTAGTTACTATGCCCCCAGCCTTTAGTTACTATGCCCCCAGCCTTTAGTTACTATGCCCCCAGCCTTTAGTTACTATGCCCCCAGCCTCTGGAATAGCTGCTAGAGACCCTGAGGGGGGCTGAAACTGTGGACATTTAAAACAGATCTTAAAACACACCTTCTAGGCTTTGCTTTTTATTAGAGTGCTTTATTAGTCTTTCAGTTTTAAATTGTTATTCCTTTTTTTTTCGTCTTATGTTTCTTGTGTAGTAAATATTTCCTTTTTTATTTTCATAGTTTTTTCCCTGTGAAGCGCATCGTGTTGCATTCATGTCTGAAACTATGCTATATAAGTCAAGCTTGACTTGATGTATTACTCTGTTCCAGAATAAATGGTCTGTGGAATAACCCTGGTTCTTCCTCCACTGCAGCCTCCTCAACAGTTTAATTCCTTTGCAAAAACAATATTTTCATCCAGCCTTTGTGTCTTGTTGATATATTCATCTAATGATCAAACAGATTGGGGTTTTGGAAAAGTAGGAACTTTTGTCCAAACACCCCCATCTAGTGGAAGTTTAGTGTCATTACAATGAGTAGGAAATCACCATTCAAAACAAAGGAAATTGTTTCTATAAAATAGTGAATAAACGAAGGGGGGGGTTCAGATGGACAAAGCTTATTACTCCAGAGGGAAAATTATTGATATTCAGACAATAGAATCTAAAAAAGATCAACTGTAATCGCGGCATAGAGCTCCAGAAATAAATTAGTTTGTCATCACAGTGAGTCAGTGTAGTGATACTAGTCAGTGTAGTGCACTAGTCAGTGCTTCTAGTCAGTGTAGTGCTACTAGTCAGTGTAGTACTACTAGTCAGTGTAGTGCTACTAGTCAGTGTAGTGTTACTAGTCAGTGTAGTGCTACTAGTCAGTATAGTGCTACTAGTCAGTGTAGTGCTACTAGTCAGTGTAGAGCTACTAGTCAGTGCTACTAGTCAGTGTAGAGCTACTAGTCAGTGTAGAGCTACTAGTCAGTGCAGTGCTACTAGTCAGTGTAGTGCTACTAGTCAGTGTAGTGCTACTAGTCAGTGTAGAGCTACTAGTCAGTGTAGTGCTACTAGTCAGTGTAGTGCTACTAGTCAGTGCAGTGCTACTAGTCAGTGTAGTGCTACTAGTCAGTGTAGTGCTACTAGTCAGTGTTACTAGTCAGTGTAGTGCTACTAGTCAGTGTAGTGCTACTAGTCAGTGTAGTGCTACTAGTCAGTGTAGTGTTACTAGTCAGTGTAGTGCTACTAGTCAGTGTAGTGCTACTAGTCAGTGTAGTGCTACTAGTCAGTGTAGAGCTACTAGTCAGAGCTACTAGTCAGTGTAGAGCTACTAGTCAGTGTAGTGCTACTAGTCAGTGTAGTGCTACTAGTCAGTGTAGTGCTACTAGTCAGTGTAGAGCTACTAGTCAGTGTAGTGCTACTAGTCAGTGTAGTGCTACTAGTCAGTGTAGTGATACTAGTCAGTGTAGTGCTAATAGTCAGTGTAGTGCTACTAGTCAGTGTAGTGCTACTAGTCATTCAGTTTGACCCTCAGCTACAATCTGTAGGACACTTCTGATATCAATGACAACAGAATTTATTTGCTCACATTTTACAAAAACGAAATACATTCTGAATTATCATCATACAAATTATGCATAATAACACACTAAGAGACAAATTATGGATTACTGTAACGGCAGTAGGCCTGGTGCGTGAGGCTGGCACAGTCTTCACCAGACGGCTAGCCCGCACCTCAGGACGAGTATAGAGAGCTGACTCAGGTGACATCAAATCCCCGACACGCACCAAACCAGCAAATCCCTCATTTCTCTCTCCTCCAATTTCCCCATTAGATCCTTCACAGTCTCTACTTCGCTCACCTCCAATACCGCCCTCACCGGCTCTGGTTCCATCCTTGGCTCCTTACGGTAAGCAGGGGGAGTTGGCTCAAGTCTCCTACTTGACCCAGCTACACTCCCCTTTAGCCCCCCCCCCCCAAGACATTTTTGGGGTTTCTTCTCGGGCTTCCTACCGCGCTTCCGTGCTGCCTCCTCATACCACCGCTCCTCGGCGTTAGCTGCCTCCAGCTCTTCCCGAGAGCGGCGATATTCTCCAACCTTAGCCCAGGGTCCTTTACCGTTCAGAATTTCCTCCCATGCCCAGGAGTCCTGTGTAATGGGCCGCTGCTGCTGCTGTCGCTGCTGCCCGTTACTACGCTGCTTGGTCCGAGTTTGGTGGGTGGTTCTGTAACGGCAGCCTTGCACAGTGATTGGAGACACTCAGCATCCCAAATTAGTCCATAGGGCCAGAGGGCCACATTTCACACACATTTTTCCCACTTTGGCAAAGTCTCACAATGATTTCCATGAAGGTCCATGTCTGTGGGTTATATTTGGGTTATATATGAATATGCTTCGTTTATCTCATGATTCCCTCGATGAGAACTACACCGCATATGAATGAACGCAACACAATACAGTTGTTATTGATGAATGATTTTCAACGTGGAGGAACTGAATCGATTATTCATTGCCGTAAAGATATCGGTGTAATAGGACCAACTGAACGTGTTTGTTACTGTGAGGAAAATGCTAAAACACGCCTCAGAGATGTGAGTTATTTAACAAAATATTACCAGAATAACGGTCTAAATAATATTTTTATTTATCCTTTATTTAACTAGGCAAGTCAGTTAAGAACAAATTCTTATTTTCAATGACGGCCTACCGGGGAACAGTGGGTTAACTGCCTTGTTCAGGGGCAGAACGACAAGTGTGTACCTTGTAAGCTCGTGGATTCGATCTTGCAACCTTTCGGTTACTAGTCCAACGCTCTAACCACTAGGCTACCTGTCGGCCCCTTCGAACCACTAGGCGACCTGCCTCCCCCCTCTAACCACTAGGCTACCTGCCTCCCCCCTCGAACCACTAGGCTACCTGCCTCCCCCCTCGAACCACTAGGCTACCTGCCTCCCCCTCTAACCCCTAGGCTACCTGCCTCCCCCTCTAACCACTAGGCTACCTGCCTCCCCCCTCTAACCACTAGGCTACCTGCCTCCCCCCTCTAACCACTAGGCTACCTGCCTCCCCCCTCGAACCACTAGGCTACCCGCCGCCCCCCTCTAACCACTAGGCTACCTGCCGCCCCCCTCTAACCACTAGGCTACCTGCCCCCCCCTACACTCTAACCACTAGGCTACCTGCCGCCCCTACACTCTAACCACTAGGCTACCTGCCGCCCCTACACTCTAACCACTAGGCTACGCTGCCTCCCCCTGTAACCGCTAGGCTACGCTGCGCCCCCCTCTAACCGCTAGGCTACGCTGCCGCCCCCCTCTAACCGCTAGGCTACGCTGCCGCCCCCCTCTAACCGCTAGGCTACGCTGCCGCCCCCCTCTAACCGCTAGGCTACGCTGCCGCCCCCCTCTAACCGCTAGGCTACGCTGCCGCCCCCCTCTAACCGCTAGGCTACGCTGCGCCCCCCTCTAACCGCTAGGCTACGCTGCCGCCCCCCTCTAACCACTAGGCTACGCTGCCGCCCCCCTCTAACCACTAGTCTACCTGCCTCCACCCTCTAACCACTAGGCTACGGTGCCGCCCCCCTCTAACCACTAGGCTACGCTGCCGCCCCCCTCTAACCACTAGGCTACGCTGCCGCCCCCTCTAACCACTAGGCTACGCTGCCGCCCCCTCTAACCACTAGGCTACGCTGCCGCCCCCTCTAACCACTAGGCTACGCTGCCGCCCCCCTCTAACCACTAGGCTACGCTGCCTCCCCCCGCTAACCACTAGTCTACCCGCCTCCCCCCTCTAACCACTAGTCTACCTGCCTCCACCCTCTAACCACTGGCTACGCTGCCGCCCCCCCTCTAACCACTAGGCTACGCTGCCGCCCCCCGCTAACCACTAGTCTACCCGCCTCCCCCCTCTAACCACTAGTCTACCTGCCTCCACCCTCTAACCACTAGGCTACGCTGCCGCCCCCCTCTAACCACTAGGCTACCTGCCTCCACCCTCTAACCACTAGGCTACGCTGCCGCCCCTCTCTAACCACTAGGCTACGCTGCCGCCCCCCTCTAACCACTAGTCTACCTGCCTCCACCCTCTAAGCACTAGGCTACGCTGCCGCCCCCCTCTAACCACTAGTCTACCTGCCTCCCCCCTCTAACCACTAGGCTACGCTGCCGCCCCCCTCTAACCACTAGTCTACCTGCCTCCACCCTCTAACCACTAGTCTACCTGCTCTCCACCCTCTAACCACTAGTCTACCTGCCGCCCCCCTCTAACCACTAGTCTACCTGCCTCCCCCCTCTAACCACTAGGCTACGCTGCCGCCCCCCTCTAACCACTAGTCTACCTGCCTCCACCCTCTAACCACTAGTCTACCTGCCGCCCCCCTCTAACCACTAGTCTACCTGCCTCCACCCTCTAACCGCTAGGCTACGCTGCCGCCCCCCTCTAACCACTAGGCTACCTGCCGCCCCCCTCTAACCACTAGTCTACTGCCGCCCCCCTCTAACCGCTAGTCTACCTGCCGCCCCCCTCTAACCACTAGGCTACGCTGCCTCCCCCCGCTAACCACTAGTCTACCCGCCTCCCCCCTCTAACCTCTAGTCTACCTGCCTCCCCCCTCTAACCACTAGGCTACGCTGCCGCCCCCCTCTAACCACTAGTCTACCTGCCTCCACCCTCTAACCACTAGTCTACCTGCCTCCACCCTCTAACCACTAGTCTACCTGCCTCCACCCTCTAACCACTAGGCTACCTGCCTCCCCCCCTCTAACCACTAGGCTACCTGCCTCCCCCCTCTAACCACTAGACTACCTGCCTCCCCCCTCTAACCACTAGTCTACCTGCCGCCCCCCTCTAACCACTAGTCTACCTGCCTCCACCCTAACCACTAGTCTACCTGCCTCCACACTCTAACCACTAGGCTACCTGCCGCCCCTACACTCTAACCACTAGGCTACCTGCCGCCCCTACACTCTAACCACTAGGCTACGCTGCCTCCCCCCTGTAACCGCTAGGCTACGCTGCCGCCCCCCTCTAACCGCTAGGCTACGCTGCGCCCCCCCCTCTAACCGCTAGGCTACGCTGCCGCCCCCCTCTAACCGCTAGGCTACGCTGCCGCCCCCCTCTAACCGCTAGGCTACGCTGCCGCCCCCCTCTAACCGCTAGGCTACGCTGCCGCCCCCCTCTAACCGCTAGGCTACGCTGCCGCCCCCCTCTAACCGCTAGGCTACGCTGCCGCCCCCCTCTAACCGCTAGGCTACGCTGCCGCCCCCCTCTAACCACTAGTCTACCTGCCTCCACCCTCTAACCACTAGGCTACGGTGCGCCCCCCTCTAACCACTAGGCACGCTGCCGCCCCCTCTAACCACTAGGCTACGCTGCCGCCCCCCTCTAACCACTAGGCTACGCTGCCGCCCCCCTCTAACCACTAGGCTACGCTGCCGCCCCCTCTAACCACTAGGCTACGCTGCCGCCCCCCTCTAACCACTAGGCTACGCTGCCTCCCCCCGCTAACCACTGTCTACCCGCCTCCCCCCTCTAACCACTAGTCTACCTGCCTCCACCCTCTAACCACTAGGCTACGCTGCCGCCCCCCTCTAACCACTAGGCTACGCTGCCGCCCCCCGCTAACACTAGTCTACCCGCCTCCCCCCTCTAACCACTAGTCTACCTGCCTCCACCCTCTAACCACTAGGCTACGCTGCCGCCCCCCTCTAACCACTAGGCTACCTGCCTCCACCCTCTAACCACTAGGCTACGCTGCCGCCCCTCTCTAACCACTAGGCTACGCTGCGCCCCCCCTCTAACCACTAGTCTACCTGCCTCCACCCTCTAAGCACTAGGCTACGCTGCCGCCCCCCTCAACCACTAGTCTACCTGCCTCCCCCCTCTAACCACTAGGCTACGCTGCCGCCCCCCTCTAACCACTAGTCTACCTGCCTCCACCCTCTAACCACTAGTCTACCTGCCTCCACCCTCTAACCATAGTCACCTGCCGCCCCCCTCTAACCACTAGTCTACCTGCCTCCCCCCTCTAACCACTAGGCTACGCTGCCGCCCCCCTCTAACCACTAGTCTACCTGCCTCCACCCTCTAACCACTAGTCTACCTGCCGCCCCCCTCTAACCACTAGTCTACCTGCCTCCACCCTCTAACCGCTAGGCTACGCTGCCGCCCCCCTCTAACCACTAGGCTACCTGCCGCCCCCCTCTAACCACTAGTCTACCTGCGCCCCCCCTCTACCGCTAGTCTACCTGCCGCCCCCCTTCTAACCACTAGGCTACGCTGCCTCCCCCCGCTAACCACTAGTCTACCCGCCTCCCCCCTCTAAACCTCTAGTCTACCTGCCTCCACCCTCTAACCACTAGGCTACGCTGCCGCCCCCCTCTAACCACTAGTCTACCTGCCTCCACCCTCTAACCACTAGTCTACCTGCCTCCACCCTCTAACCACTAGTCTACCTGCCTCCACCCTCTAACACTAGGCTACCTGCCTCCCCCCCTCTAACCACTAGGCTACCTGCCTCCCCCCTCTAACCACTAGACTACCTGCCTCCCCCCCCTAACCACTAGTCTACCTGCGCCCCCTTAACCACTAGTCTACCTGCCTCCCCCTCTAACCACTAGTCTACCTGCCTCCACCCTCTAACCACTAGTCTACCTGCCTCCCCCCTCTAACCACTAGACTACCTGCCGCCCCCCTCTAACCACTAGTCTACCTGCCTCCACCCTCTAACCACTAGTCTACTGCCTCCACCCTCTAACACTAGTCTACCTGCCTCCCCCCTCTAACCACTAGTCTACCTGCCTCCCCCCTCTAACCACTAGTCTACCTGCCTCCACCCTCTAACCACTAGTCTACCTGCCTCCACCCTCTAACCACTAGTCTACCTGCCTCCACCCTCTAACCACTAGTCTACCTGCCTCACCCCTAACCACTAGTCTACCTGCTCCCCCCTCTAACCACTAGTCTACCTGCCTCCACCCTAACCACTAGTCTACCTGCCTCCACCTCTAACCGCTAGGCTACGCTGCCGCCCCCTCTAACCACTAGTCTAACTGCCTCCCCCCTCTAACCACTAGTCTACCTGCCTCCACCCTCTAACCACTAGTCTACCTGCCTCCACCCTCTAACCACTAGTCTACCTGCCTCCCCCCTCTAACCACTAGTCTACCTGCCTCCACCCTCTAACCACTAGTCTACCTGCCTCCACCCTCTAACCACTAGTCTACCTGCCTCCACCCTCTAACCACTAGTCTACCTGCCTCCACCCTCTAACCACTAGTCTACCTGCCCCCCCCCCTAACCATAGTCTACCTGCCTCCACCCTCTAACCACTAGTCTACCTGCCTCCACCCTCTAACCACTAGTCTACCTGCCTCCACCCTCTAACCACTAGTCTACCTGCCTCCACCCTCTAACCACTAGTCTACCTGCCTCCACCCTCTAACCACTAGTCTACCTGCCTCCACCCTCTAACCACTAGTCTACCTGCCTCACCCTCTAACCACTAGTCTACCTGCCTCCACCCCTCTAACCACTAGTCTACCTGCCTCCCCCCTCTAACCACTAGTCTACCTGCCTCCCCCTCTAACCACTAGTCTACCTGCCTCCACCCTCTAACCGCTAGGCTACGCTGCCGCCCCCCTCTAACCACTAGTCTACCTGCCTCCCCCTCTAACCACTAGTCTACCTGCCTCCACCCTCTAACCGCTAGGCTACGCTGCCGCCCCCCTCTAACCACTAGTCTACCTGCCCCCCCCTCTAACCACTAGTCTACCTGCCTCCACCCTCTAACCACTAGTCTACCTGCCCCACCCTCTAACCACTAGTCTACCTGCCTCCCCCTCTAACCACTAGTCTACCTGCCTCCACCCTCTAACCACTAGTCTACCTGCCTCACCCTCTAACCACTAGACCTGCCTCCCCCCTCTAACCACTAGTCTACCTGCCTCCACCTCTAACACTAGTCTACCTGCCTCCACCCTCTAACCACTAGTCTACCTGCCTCCACCCTCTAACCACTAGTCTACCTGCCTCCCCCCTCTAACCACTAGTCTACCTGCCTCCACCCTCTAACCATAGTCTACCGCCTCCACCCTCTAACCACTATCTACCTGCCTCACCCTCTAACCACTAGTCTACCTGCCGCCCCCCTCAACCACTAGTCTACTGCCTCCACCTCTACCACTAGTCTACCTGCCTCCACCCTCTAACCACTAGTCTACCTGCCTCCCCTCTAACACAGCTACGCGCCCCCCTCTAACCACTAGTCTACCTGCCTCCACCCTCTAACCACTAGGCTACGCTGCCGCCCCCCTCTAACCACTAGGCTACCTGCCTCCACCCTCTAACCACAGGCTACGCTGCCGCCCTCTCTAACCACTAGCTACGCTGCCGCCCCTCTAACCACTAGTCTACCTGCCTCCACCCTCTAAGCACTAGGCTACGCTGCCGCCCCCTCTAACCACTAGTCTACCTGCCTCCCCCCTCTAACCACTAGGCTACGCTGCCGCCCCCCTCTAACCACTAGTCTACCTGCCTCCACCCTCTAACCACTAGTCTACCTGCTCCACCCTCAACCACTAGTCTACCTGCCGCCCCCTCTAACCACTAGTCTACTGCCTCCCCCCCTCTAACCACTAGGCTACGCTGCCGCCCCCCTCTAACCACTAGTCTACCTGCCTCCACCCTCTAACCACTAGTCTACCTGCCGCCCCCCTCTAACCACTAGTCTACCTGCCTCCACCCTCTAACGCTAGGCTACGCTGCCGCCCCCCTCTAACCACTAGGCTACCTGCCGCCCCCCTCTAACCACTAGTCTACCTGCCGCCCCCCTCTAACCGCTAGTCTACCTGCCGCCCCCCTCTAACCACTAGCTAGCTACGCCTCCCCCCGCTAACCACTAGTCTACCCGCCTCCCCCCTCTAACCTCTAGTCTACCTGCCTCCCCCCTCTAACCACTAGGCTACGCTGCCGCCCCCCTCTAACCACTAGTCTACCTGCCTCCACCCTCTAACCACTAGTCTACCTGCCTCCACCCTCTAACCACTAGTCTACCTGCCTCCACCCTCTAACCACTAGCTACCTGCCTCCCCCCCTCTAACCACTAGGCTACCTGCCTCCCCCCTCTAACCACTAGACTACCTGCCTCCCCCCTCTAACCACTAGTCTACCTGCCGCCCCCCTCTAACCACTAGTCTACCTGCCTCCACCCTCTACCACTAGTCTACCTGCCTCACCCTCTAACCTAGTCTACCTGCCTCCCCCCTCTAACCACTAGAACTACCTGCCGCCCCCTCTAACCACTAGTCTACCTGCCTCCACCCTCTAACCACTAGTCTACCTGCCTCCACCCTCAACCACTAGTCTACCTGCCTCCCCCCTCTAACCACTAGTCTACCTGCCTCCCCCTCTAACCACTAGTCTACCTGCCTCCACCCTCTAACCACTAGTCTACCTGCCTCCACCCTCTAACCACTAGTCTACCTGCCTCCACCCTCTAACCACTAGCTACCTGCCTCCACCCTCTAACCACTAGTCTACCTGCCTCCCCCTCTAACCACTAGTCTACCTGCCTACCCTCTAACCACTAGTCTACCTGCCTCCACCCTCTAACCGCTAGACGCTGCCGCCCCCCTCTAACCACTAGTCTACCTGCCCCCCCTCTAACCACTAGTCTACCGCCGCCACCCTCTAACCACTAGTCTACCTGCCTCCCACCCTCTAACCACTAGTCTACCTGCCTCCCCCCCTCAACCACTAGTCTACCTGCCTCCACCCTCTAACCACTAGTCTACCTGCCTCCACCCTCTAACCACTAGTCTACCTGCCTCCACCTCTAACCACTAGTCTACCTGCCTCCACCCTCTAACCACTAGTCTACCTGCGCCCCCCCTCTAACCACTAGTCTACCGCCTCACCCTCTAACCACTAGTCTACCTGCCTCCACCCTCTAACCACTAGTCTACCTGCCTCCACCCTCTAACCACTAGTCTTACCTGCCTCCACCCTCAACCACTAGTCTACTGCCTCCACCTCTAACCACTAGTCTACCTGCCCTCCACCTCTAACCACTAGTCTACCTGCCTCTCACCCTCTAACACTCGTCACACTACCTGCTCCCACCTCTAACCACTGATCTACCTGCCTCCCCCTCTAACCCAGTCTACCTGCTCCCCCCTCTAACACTAGTCTACCTGCCTCCACCCTCAACCTAGGCTACGCTGCCGCCCCCCTCTAACCACTAGTCTACCTGCCTCCCCCCTCTAACCACTAGTCTACCTGCCTCCACCCTCTAACCTAGGCTACGCTGCCGCCCCCCTCTAACCACTAGTCTACCTGCCTCCCCCTCTAACCACTAGTCTACCTGCCTCCACCCTCCAACACTAGTCTACCTGCCTCCACCTCTAACCACTAGTCTAGCCTCCCCTCTAAACCAAGTCTACCTGCCTCCACCCTCTAACCACTAGTACCTGCCTCCACCCTCTAACCACTAGTCTACCTGCCTCCCCTCTAACCCTAGTCTACCTGCCTCCACCCTCTAACACTAGTCTACCTGCCTCCACCCTCTAACACTAGTCTACCTGCTCCCTAACCACAGTCTACCTGCCTCCCCCCTCTAACCACTAGTCTACCTGCCTCCACCCTCTAACCACTAGTCTACTGCCTCCCCCTCTAACCACTAGTCTACCTGCCTCCACCTCTAACCACTAGTCTACCTGCCTCCACCCTCTAACCACTAGTCTACCTGCCTCCACCCTCTAACCACTAGTCTACCTGCCTCCCCCCTCTAACCACTCTGTCTACCTGCTCCCCTCTAACCACTAGTTACTGCCTCCACCCTCTAACCACTTTCTACCTGCTCCCCCTCTAACCACTAGTCTACCTGCCTCCACCTCTAACCACTAGTCTACCTGGCCCCCCTCTAACCACTAGTCTACCTGCCCACCCTCTAACCACTAGTCTACCTGCCTCCACCTCTAACACTAGTCTACCTTGCGCCACCCTTAACCACAGTCTACCTGCCTCCACCCTCTAACCACTAGTCTACTGCCTCCCCCTCTAACCACTAGTCTACCTGCCTCCACCTCTACCACTATCTATCTCTCCCCCCTCTAACCACTGTCTACCTGCCTCCACCCTCTAACCATAGTCTACCTGCCACCCTCAACCACTAGTCTACCTGCTCCCCCCTCTAACCACTAGTCTACCTGCCTCCACCCTCTAACCACTAGGACTACCTGCCTCCACCTCTAACCACTAGTCTACCTGCCTCCACCCTCCAACCACTAGTCTACCGCCTCCACCCTCTAACCATAGTCTAACTGCCTCCCCCTAACCACTAGTCTACCTGCCTCCCCTCTAACCACTAAGTCTACCTGGCCTCCACCCTCTAACCACTAGTCTACCTGCCTCCCCCCTCTAAACCACTGTCTACTGCCTCCCCTATAACCACTAGTCTACCTGCCTCCACCCTCTAACCACTAGTCTACCTGCCTCCACCCTCTAACCACTAGCTTACGCTGCCGCACCCCTTCTAACCACTAGTCTACCTGCCTCCACCCCTAACCACTAGTCTACCTGCCTCCCCTCTAACACTATTACCTGCTCCACCCTCTACCACTAGTCTACCTGCCTCCACCCTCTACCCTAGTCTACCTGCCTCACCCCTAACCACTAGTCTACACCTGCCTCCCCCTCTAACCACTAGTTCTACCTGCCTCCCCCTCTAACCATAGTCTACCTGCCTCCAAACCTAAACCACTAGTCTACCTGCCTCCACCCTCTAACCACTAGTCTACCTGCCTCCACCCTCTAACCACTAGTCTACCTGCCTCCACCCTCTAACCACTAGTCTACCTGCCTCCACATATGCCAAAGAAATGCTGTTGAGTTTTGTAGCCGTTTTCAAATACAATATATTACATTAAAAACCATTTGAAATGTTGTAGAATCATTCACAGATGATATGCAATACGATTCTATAACATTAAGACATTAAGACATTAACATTAAGACATTAACATTAAGACATTAACATTAAGACATTAACATTAAGACATTTCCCGTACAGTGTATGAAATCACATAGGAATTAATTATGTCCAGCAAAACGGTACAGGGAAATCCATTTTCGCAAAAATGCCTTCATAATGAGTGCACCAAATGTTACGTTGAAGCCTAGGAGTAGTCTAAACAATGAAGCCTAGCTACTACTGATTTCATCATAAGGTACACATTATCCAATATGGCCGCCAACCAGCTCCATCCCACTGAGCACACACACACTGGTTGTTTCAACATCATTTGTCAGCCTAATGTGTGGATTCTACATTGAAAACACATTTGGATTTGCAAAACATATAGGGTTAATGGAGGTAGAGGTACGACCGTAGCAAACAACATGGTCCTCTGTGGTCCTCTGTGGAGGGAGGTGATCTGTCACCCTTTTAGGATCTCTGTCGCTGAGGCTTACAGCTGGGGTAGGGAGCTGGCTGGGCCTCTGTTGTGAGGAGGGGCGGCTGAGGCTTACAGCTGGGGTAGGGAGCTGGCTGGGCCTCTGTTGTGAGGAGGGGAGGCGAGGGCTTACAGCTGGGGTAGGGAGCTGGCTGGGCCTCTGTGTGAGGAGGGAGGCTGAGGCTTACAGCTGGGTAGGGAGCTGGCTGGGCCTCTGTTTGGAGGGGAGGCTGAGGCTTACAGCTGGGGTTAGGAGCTGGCTGGGCCTCTGTTGTGAGGAGGGGAGCTGAGGCTTACAGCTGGGGTAGGAGCTGGCTGGGCCTCTGTTGTGAGGAGGGGAGGCTGAGGCTTACAGCTGGGGTAGGGAGCTGGCGGGCCTCTGTTGTGAGGAGGGGAGGCGAGGCTTACAGCTGGGTAGGGAGCTGCTGGGCCTCTGTTGTGAGGAGGGGAGACTGAGGCTTACAGCTGGGGTAGGGAGCTGGTGGGCCTCTGTTGTGAGGAGGGGGAGGCTGAGGCTTACAGCTGGGGTAGGGAGCTGGCTGGGCCTCTGTTGTGAGGAGGGGAGGCTGAGGCTTACAGCTGGGGTAGGGAGCTGGCTGGGCCTCTGTTGTGAGGAGGGGAGGCTGAGGCTTACAGCTGGGGTAGGGAGCTGGCTGGGCCTCTGTTGTGAGGAGGGCGGCTTGAGGCTTAAGCTGGGGTAGGGAGCTGGCTGGGCCTCTGTTGTGAGGAGGGGAGCTGAGGCTTACAGCTGGGGTAGGGAGCTGGCTGGGCCTCCTGTTGTGAGGAGGGGAGGCTGAGGCTTACAGCTGGGTAGGGAGCTGGCTGGCCTTGTTGTGAGGAGGGGAGGGCTTACAGCTGGAGTAGGGAGCTTGCTGGGCCTCTGTTGTGAGGAGGGGAGGCTGAGGCTTACAGCTGGGGTAGGGAAGCTGGCTGGGCCTCTGTTGTGAGGAGGGGGAGGCTGAGGCTACAGCTGGGTAGGAGCTGGCTGGCCTCTGTTGTGAGGAGGGAGGCTGAGGCTTACAGCTGGGGTAGGGAGCTGGCTGGGCCTGCTGTGTGAGGAAGGAGGCTTACAGCTGGGTTAGGGAGCGGGCTGGGCCTCTGTTGTGAGGAGGGGAGTGAGGCTTACAGCTGGGGTAGGGAGTGGCTGCGGCCTCTGTTGTGAGGAGGGAGCTTACAGCTGGAGTAGGGAGCTTGCTGGGCCTCTGTTGTGAGGAGGGGAGGTAGGTATACAGCTGGGGTAGGAGCTGGCTGGTCCTCTGTTGTGAGGAGGGGAGGCTGGGCTTACAGCTGGGGTAGGGAGCTGCTGGGCCTCTGTTTGTGAGGAGGGAGGCTGAGGCTTACAGCTGGGGTAGGGAGCTGGCTGGGCCTCTGTTGTGAGGAAGGAGGCTTACAGCTGGGGTAGGGAGCTGGCTGGACCTCTGTTGTGAGGAGGGGAGGCTGAGGCTTACAGCTGGGTAGGAGCTGGCTGGCCTCTGTTGGAGGAGGGGAGGCTTACAGCTGGAGTAGGAGCTTGCTGGCCTCTGTTGTGAGGAGGGAGCTGAGGCTTACAGCTGGGGTAGGGAGCTGGTGCGGCCTCTGTTGTGAGGAGGGGAGGCTGAGGCTTACAGCTGGGGTAGGGAGCTGGCTGGGCCTCTGTTGTGAGGAGGGAGGCTGAGGCTTACAGCTGGAGTAGGAGATGGCGGGGCTCTGTTGTGAGGAGGGGAGGCTGAGCTTACAGCTGGGGTAGGGAGCTGGCTGGGCCTCGTTTGAGGAGGGTAGGCTGAGGCTTAAAGCTGGGTAGGGAGCTGGCTGGGCCTCTGTTGTGAGGAGGGGAGGCTTCAGCTGGGGTAGGGAGCTGGCTGGCCTCTGTTGTGAGGAGGGGAGACTGAGGTTACAGCTGGGGTAGGGAGCTGGCGGGCCTCTGTGTGGAGGAGGGGAGGCTGAGGCTTACAGCTGGGGTAGGGAGCTGGCTGGGCCTCTGTTGTGAGGAGGGAGGCTGAGGCTTACAGCTGGGGTAGGGAGCTGGCTGGGCCTCTGTTGTGAGGAGGGGAGGCTGAGGCTTACAGCTGGGGTAGGGAGCTGGCGTGGCTCTGTTTGAGGAGGGAGGCTTACAGCTGGGGTAGGGAGCAGGCTGGCCTGGGTGTGAGGAGGGGAGGCTGAGGCTTACAGCTGGGGTAGGGGTGGCTGGGCCTCTGTCGTGAGGAGGGGGGAGGCTGAGGCTTACAGCTGGGGTAGGGAGCTGGCTGGGCCTCTGTTGTGAGGAGGGGAGGCTGAGGCTTACAGCTGGGGTAGGGAGCTGGCTGGATGTATTTGGGCCCCCTGGTTGCTGCGAGCGGGGGTCGGGCCCCCCTCCCTGGGTCAGCCTCAGCCCTCTCTGGCCCTCTCCCCCATATCCCTGGGGAAGGGAACTGGCTGGAAGTAATGGTGGCCCCTGGTGGCACTGGCCATCCCCCGGGGGTTGCCCCCCACCCGCTTCTGGGCGCCGGCCACCATCCCCCGGTGGTCGGCCCACCCAGTCTCTGGAGTAGGACTCTAGAGAGTTTGCTTCCGGATATCGCGTGCATTCAAAAATA
>NC_052335.1:37160701-37209443 GCF_016432855.1 Salvelinus namaycush
TCTGTTGAAGACAACAGTTCAGTACTACTATCTGTTGAAGACAACGGTTCAGTACTGTTGAAGACAACAGTTCAGTACTACTATCTGTTGAAGACAACAGTTCAGTACTACTATCTGTTGAAGACAACGGTTCAGTACTGTTGAAGACAACAGTTCAGTACTACTATCTGTTGAAGACAACAGTTCAGTACTACTATCTGTTGAAGACAACAGTTCAGTACTACTATCTGTTGAAGACAACAGTTCAGTACTACTATCTGTTGAAGACAACAGTTCAGTACTACTATCTGTTGAAGACAACAGTTCAGTACTACTATCTGTTGAAGACAACAGTTCAGTACTACTATCTGTTGAAGACAACAGTTCAGTACTACTATCTGTTGAAGACAACAGTTCAGTACTACTATCTGTTGAAGACAACGGTTCAGTACTACTATCTGTTGAAGACAACGGTTCAGTACTACTATCTGTTGAAGACAACGGTTCAGTACTGTTGAAGACAACAGTTCAGTACTACTATCTGTTGAAGACAACGGTTCAGTACTGTTGAAGACAACAGTTCAGTACTACTATCTGTTGAAGACAACGGTTCAGTACTGTTGAAGACAACGGTTCAGTACTACTATCTGTTGAAGACAACAGTTCAGTATTACTATCTGTTGAAGACAACGGTTCAGTACTACTATCTGTTGAAGACAACAGTTCAGTACTACTATCTGTTGAAGACAACAGTTCAGTACTACTATCTGTTGAAGACAACAGTTCAGTACTACTATCTGTTGAAGACAACAGTTCAGTACTACTATCTGTTGAAGACAACAGTTCAGTACTACTATCTGTTGAAGACAACAGTTCAGTACTACTATCTGTTGAAGACAACAGTTCAGTACTACTATCTGTTGAAGACAACGGTTCAGTACTGTTGAAGACAACGGTTCAGTACTGTTGAAGACAACAGTTCAGTACTACTATCTGTTGAAGACAACAGTTCAGTACTACTATCTGTTGAAGACAACAGTTCAGTACTACTATCTGTTGAAGACAACAGTCCAGTACTACTATCTGTTGAAGACAACAGTTCAGTACTACTATCTGTTGAAGACAACAGTTCAGTACTACTATCTGTTGAAGACAACAGTTCAGTACTACTATCTGTTGAAGACAACAGTTCAGTACTACTATCTGTTGAAGACAACAGTTCAGTACTACTATCTGTTGAAGACAACAGTTCAGTACTACTATCTGTTGAAGACAACAGTTCAGTACTACTATCTGTTGAAGACAACGGTTCAGTACTACTATCTGTTGAAGACAACAGTTCAGTACTACTATCTGTTGAAGACAACGGTTCAGTACTACTATCTGTTGAAGACAACGGTTCAGTACTGTTGAAGACAACAGTTCAGTACTACTATCTGTTGAAGACAACAGTTCAGTACTACTATCTGTTGAAGACAACAGTTCAGTACTACTATCTGTTGAAGACAACGGTTTAGTACTACTATCTGTTGAAGACCACGGTTCAGTACTGTTGAAGACAACAGTTCAGTACTACTATCTGTTGAAGACAACGGTTCAGTACTGTTGAAGACAACAGTTCTGTACTACTATCTGTTGAAGACAACAGTTCAGTACTACTATCTGTTGAAGACAACAGTTCAGTACTACTATCTGTTGAAGACAACAGTTCAGTACTACTATCTGTTGAAGACAACAGTTCAGTACTACTATCTGTTGAAGACAATATTCTATAATATGTATCTGCTGAAGTCATTGACACCATGGTCTTCAGATAATAGTACAGAACTAGTCTTCAACAGATGACGTCTAACTCTCCATGCGGACAGCCGTCGTGCCATCTGACGTAAGACCGTAGAATACATGTTGGCAGACAGCTCAGAGACGTGTTCTGTATAGTTACTAAATACATGTTGGCAGACAGCTCAGAGACGTGTTCTGTATAGTTACTAAATACATATTGGCAGACAGCTCTGAGACATGTTCTGTATAGTTACTAAATACATGTTGGCAGACAGCTGAGACATGTTCTGTATAGTTACTAAATACATGTTGGCAGACAGCTCTGAGACGTGTTCTGTATAGTTACTAAATACATGTTGGCAGACAGCTGAGACATGTTCTGTATAGTTACTAAATACATGTTGGCAGACAGCTCTGAGACATGTTCTGTATAGTTACTAAATACATGTTGGCAGACAGCTCTGAGACGTGTTCTGTATAGTTACTAAATACATGTTGGCAGACAGCTCTGAGACATGTTCTGTATAGTTACTAAATACATGTTGGCAGACAGCTCAGAGACGTGTTCTGTATAGTTACTAAATACATGTTGGCAGACAGCTCAGAGACGTGTTCTGTATAGTTACTAAATACATGTTGGCAGACAGCTCTGAGACATGTTCTGTATAGTTACTAAATACATGTTGGCAGACAGCTCTGAGACATGTTCTGTATAGTGTACACAGTGGTGGTAATCAAGATATGACATTTTTCAGACCAGGCTAGTAGAACATGTTTGTCTCCTCAAATATCCCATGGCAGATTTTGGACGCAGGCCAGTAGGAATTGTGGTATAAAAGTCCCTTTAAAAAATCATTAAGTTCCATCCTTGAGTGTCCATATTTGGTGATATTCATATTTGTATGTAATGTTTGTCATTTTTGTATCAAAATGAACAAGGCTTTCTAATGAATCACCACACAATAAACTGACAGGCGTTTGTAGAGTCATTTTATTAGAAAACACCTGCACAGAATGAGACAGCCCTAATGCATGCAGACGTATGGCATCTCACTGCTACTCTCTATGGTCCTCCTCAGCCACCTGTGAAGAGAGAGAAGAAGTCAAGTCACATCCTGATGGCCAAATGGCACCCTATTCCCTATATTTGACCCTATGGGCTTTGGTCTATAGTAGTGCACTAAATACTAAATAAGATTCCATTTGGGACGAAAGAACACTGACAGGATGGTTAGAACACTGGTAGGGTAGACTGATACCAATATCTGTGGCCTCCAATGGCTGACTAGCAGGGTTATCATCCCTTTCTTCAGACCCTCTTCACCTCTCCCTAACCTCATCCTCTCCCTAACCTCCTCCTCTCCCTAACCTCATCCTCTCCCTAACCTCCTCCTCTCCCTAACCTCCTCCTCCTCTCCCTAACCTCCTCCTCCTCTCCCTAACCTCCTCCTCCTCTCCCTAACCTCCTCCTCCTCTCCCTAACCTCATCCTCTCCCTAACCTCATCCTCTCCCTAGCCTCATCCTCTCCCTAGCCTCATCCTCTCCCTAACCTCATCCTCACTTCCACCCCCCCATCCTTCTCTTTCCCACCACTCCTCCTCTTTCCCACCACCCATCACACCTCCTCTTTCCCACCCCCACCACTCCTCCTCTTTCCCACCCCCACCACTCCTCCTCTTTCCCACCCCCACCACTCCTCCTCTTTCCCACCCCCTCATCACTCCTCCTCTTTCCCACCCCCCCACCACTCCTCCTCTTTCCCACCCCCCTCCTCTTTCCCACCCCCCCACCACTCCTCCTCTTTCCCACCCCCCCCACCACTCCTCCTCCTCGTTCCCACCACCCATCACTCCTCCTCTTTCCCACCCCCTCTCCTCACTCCTCCTCTTTCCCACCCCCTCTCCTCACTCCTCTTTCCCACCCCCTCTCCTCACTCCTCCTCTTTCCCACCCCCTCTCCTCACTCCTCCTCTTTCCCACCCCCTCTCCTCACTCCTCCTCTTTCCCACCCCCTCTCCTCACTCCTCCTCTTTCCCACCCCCTCTCCTCACCTCCATCTCTCCTCCTCTGGACAAGCCAGTTCTACTCCAGTTTCTTGGGGTTGTTGACGGCTACATAGTGATATAGAACCACCAGCAGGAACAGAGACACACCCAACATGTTGGCAAAGATGGCCAGCTGCACGTCAGTCACCATTCTGGATTCTGGAGGGGGGGCAGAAACACACATTATACCACCATTATGGAGGGGGAGGGGGGGGGGGGGGGGGGGCAGAAACACACATTATACCACCATTATGGAGGGGGGAGGGGCAGAAACACACATTATACCACCATTATGGAGGGGGGAGGGGCAGAAACACACATTATACCACCATTATGGAGGGGGGAGGGGCAGAAACACACATTATACCACCATTATGGAGGGGGGGGGGGCATAAACACACATTATACCACCATTATGGAGGGGGCAGAAACACAGGTAATATCACCATTCTAGAAACTCGTTTGCGTTTTCCGTTCGGGGTAAACTGTTTGTTTTGCGAAACTTTTTACAACAGAATTGGCGTAATGATTACACCCCTGGTCGTCCATGACAGGCAAGGAACTGAACACAAGTTAACTAGCTATCTACTTACCTACCCGCCATTCATTCATTTATTGACATCGGACAACAACTACCTAGCTACCTAGCTAACGTGAGCTGCACCTGGATGGTTGGCCGCCAAGTCAATGGCACATTATGAATAGTTAAAAAAATAACATGATTATGGCTATCCTAATTTTTAGACACAGGTGATAGTTCCTTATCTAACGTTGGTGAGCAACTGTGTGAGCTGCATCCTTAGCCAACATTGCACACATAAAAACTCGATAGGAAATCGGATAGGAAGGCATCACCTACGATGGCAAAATAATACGATGACATTTCAGCAAAAAGAGAGAATTCAATCCTTACGTTATTCCTTGTTTATGTGTATTTTAGTTGGTTGCAGATTTAGTTTGGCTTTCTGATGTGTGATACTATCCTCGGTTTCCGGTTCTCTCGCTTCCGACTAGCAGAGGGCCACGTCAACGTAGAGAGAGGGGAGGAGCCACGGGAAAGGCGTTCATACAGCGGCTCATGACGTCACATTGGGTGCGTTCGTACATTCCCTCTGGCTATCTACTCCGGTTTCAGAGCACTCGTCCGAATGTGCCAGAGCGCAGAATAACTGATGAATTTATGAACACACCCCATGATTTCTAACAAAAACTGGGATACAGGGACGACTCAAAATCTCTTATGAATATTTTAATATACAATCTCAATCTAGATTTTCATAATTGAAAATGAATAAATATTTTAGATTTGATACAGTTGGTCCTCCAAGCCAGAGGGGGCGGTAGTGGTGTCCGACTGCATGGGACTGGAAGGAGAGGAGTGGCCGAGACGTGGATCTGTCGCCTAGCCGGCGTGAGGGGTAGCTGGTTAGCTAACTAGCTAGATGGTGCTTCGCTTTTGCGGTACGCGAAACAGTGATCGGAGAAGCCAATAGCTAATGTTCAGATAGCTAGCTAGCTAGCTAGTTAGAATAGATCCTGTGAGTTGCCAACATGGCTCTGTACGAATATGTCACTCGGGACCAACTGTCGGGCTTCGACAAGTACAAGGTAACGTTAAGAGAAAGGACTGCTTCTCACTGCTTTTCTAGCTAGCGGTTGACAACGCGTGTAGATGTTAGCATGCAAACCTGGTTAGCTAGCTAGTGTTTGATGTTAAGTTACACCACCATCATTATCGGGCGCTGAACATTCTGGGAAATTACCTTAATTTCGCTAACGTCAGCTCATATGGCTGGGTTCATATTGTAACTGGCATAGACAAACTGGTTGTGTATTATGTGATCTGGCCGATAAGCGACCTGTCAACATTGGCTAACGTAACGTTAGCTAACTAGTTAGTTAGGTACTCTATATGGTGAATTCGAAAGCATCCGCTAGTGGGCTTGATATGCACAGCGGGTGCATAACAATTCTCCATTCAGGCTGTAAAGACTTCACCTCCTTAACGATTTCCTCCTTAACTATTTAGTGGCGTGAAAGAACGGGGAAAATATGCGTACTTTCTTTATAAAACACAATTTCCCACCAGAATGCTACTTCCTGATTAGCCGAGTATGGGTAGCTGCAGCCCGATATGACGACCGGAGTAAGGGCGAGCTGGTGTGTCGAAAGGAGTGGGTAATTGGGCAGATTTGTAGCCACTCAAGGACGTTTCGCGTGGGGATATTGATAACTAATATTGATAACCATCTAGATGTCACCTTGATACATAGCCTACATACAGTCCACTACTCAATGGGGAGAGCATGAACGGCAGCACCGGGACACAGTGCCCTTCGCTCCCGCTTGACAAGCACTACTGTCCGGCAGCGGCGTGGGAAGTAGCTACCTAATGGTAGTAGCTAATATTAGCGTGACAGTAAGCACGCATGCAATGCATGAAGCTACAGTACATCCATCATAAATACTTTTAATCAAAAATAAACAATCTTCAATTTTATAACTGAAAATGTACAATTATTTGTGTAAAACAAACAGTGAAATATGACTGACTGATCTCTGGCTTAGAAACATAACTCCAAACTCTCGCAGTGGTCAGAAACGGAAGACACCTGCTCCCCTCCTCCGAACCCTCGGCGCCTCACAGTTTGGGAACCACTGGTCTAACCTATGGCAGAGCGCGTTGACACTGCCCACTCCTCCGAACCCTCGGCGCCCCACAGTTTGGGAACCACTGGTCTAACCTATGGCAGAGCGCGTTGACACTGCCCACTCCTCCGAACCCTCGGCGCCCCACAATTTGGGAACCACTGGTCTAACCTATGGCAGAGCGTGTTGACACTGCCCACTCCTCCGAACCCTCGGCGCCCCACAGTTTGGGAACCACTGGTCTAACCTATGGCAGAGCGCGTTGACACTGCCCACTCCTCCGAACCCTCGGCGCCCCACAGTTTGGGAACCACTGGTCTAACCTATGGCAGAGCGCGTTGACACTGCCCACTCCTCCGAACCCTCGGCGCCCCACAGTTTGGGAACCACTGGTCTAACCTATGGCAGAGCGCGTTGACACTGCCCACTCCTCCGAACCCTCGGCGCCCCACAGTTTGGGGACCACTGGTCTAACCTATGGCAGAGCGCGTTGACACTGCCCACTCCTCCGAACCCTCGGCGCCCCACAGTTTGGGAACCACTGGTCTAACCTATGGCAGAGCGCGTTGACACTGCCCACTCCTCCGAACCCTCAGCGCCCCACAGTTTGGGGACCACTGGTCTAACCTATGGCAGAGCGCGTTGACACTGCCCCCTCCTCCGAACCCTCGGCGCCCCACAGTTTGGGGACCACTGGTCTAACCTATGGCAGAGCGCGTTGACACTGCTCCCCTCCTCTGAACCCTCGGCGCCCCACAGTTTGGGGACCACTGGTCTAACCTATGGCAGAGCGCGTTGACACTGCCCACTCCTCCGAACCCTCGGCGCCCCACAGTTTGGGGACCACTGGTCTAACCTATGGCAGAGCGCGTTGACACTGCCCACTCCTCCGAACCCTCGGCGCCCCACAGTTTGGGAACCACTGGTCTAACCTATGGCAGAGCGCGTTGACACTGCCCACTCCTCCGAACCCTCGGCGCCCCACAGTTTGGGGACCACTGGTCTAACCTATGGCAGAGCGCGTTGACACTGCCCACTCCTCCGAACCCTCGGCGCCCCACAGTTTGGGAACCACTGGTCTAACCTATGGCAGAGCGCGTTGACACTGCCCACTCCTCCGAACCCTCGGCGCCCCACAGTTTGGGAACCACTGGTCTAACCTATGGCAGAGCGCGTTGACACTGCCCACTCCTCCGAACCCTCAGCGCCCCACAGTTTGGGGACCACTGGTCTAACCTATGGCAGAGCGCGTTGACACTGCCCCCTCCTCCGAACCCTCGGCGCCCCACAGTTTGGGGACCACTGGTCTAACCTATGGCAGAGCGCGTTGACACTGCTCCCCTCCTCTGAACCCTCGGCGCCCCACAGTTTGGGGACCACTGGTCTAACCTATGGCAGAGCGTGTTGACACTGCCCACTCCTTTACACTACTTTCCTTTCGACACACCCACTCGCTCATCCTCTGGTGGCGAAGGACATAATTGCTCCTTAATGTGGATCCAAATTCAGTTTTGAGATCCACCTGCGTCATTGGTGTAGGGTTACCTGGACATTTCTGACTGGTCATGGAACTATGAAAATGGGCAGGGTCTCCCCGCTTGGCTTGATGGGATATGTAGTGATTTTGCCAACACAGCCAGAGCTATGTATACAGTCTTGTTCCCTTCATATTCTTTCAACTGACAATTGTATTTGTTGATTAAATCAGACTTTATTCATATCATGGGTAATCCAGGAACGTCAAAAGTTAATTGACACGAGAAAATGGCAACACTACGGATTGCAATGACCACAATGAATGGCTAAATGACTTCCTGACACTACGGGTCCCCGGAGTTCCTCATCACCACTCCATATCGAGGAGGAGTTGTTTTCATAACTGGTCGCAGGATTAGCAACAACATTTAGTCACCATCAGTCGGTTTAAACTTTTATTTGAGTACAACTAGACCTTTTCCTAATTTGTGTTGCTCAGCGCGAATATGGATGTGCCAATTCCTTCTCAGTTTAAGTAGTACGAGCAACACAAGTTAGGAAAAAGTTAGTGGTTGTATTCAATAAGATGTATGAATTTCAGCGGCCCGTAATTGTGCAGAACAAACACAGGAGTTGAGATACCTGCCTATTTTCCTCAAGTAGGTCATGTCACTATTCCAAAGCTTTTACACACAACACGTTCATTTTCTCGCTTCTCAAAATGTTTTTTAAGTAATGTCCTATACTTCTTGTTGACAAAATTCCTGCTAATATTAGGTTTTTGAGCTAGTGCCCAATTGACTCCTTGAAGGAGAGCGCTCCTTGTCCCCGAATCTCCCAGAATGCACTGTGCGGGCCATTGACGATGCACTTACACAATGGCCGTTAATACTATTCCAATGACGTTTCCCATCTCCACAAAAGTGCCTTCAGAAAGTATTCCCCTTGACTTACTCCACATGTTGTTGTGTCACTGCCTGAATTCAAAATGGATTAAATAGATAATTTTGTCTCACCCATCTACACACAACACCCCATAATGACAACACCCCATTATTTTTGCAAATGTATAGAAAATGAAGCAGTGGTTACAGCTGTAAGTCTTTCTGAGTAAGTTTCTAAGAGCTTTGTACACCTATATTGTACAATATTTGCCCATTATTTTCAAAATTCTTCAAACTGTCAAATTGGTTGTTGATCATTGCTGGACAACCTGTTTCAAGTCTTGCTTTATATTTCAAAGCAGATTTAAGTCAACTGTAATTTGGCCACTCAGGAACATTCACTGTCTTGGTAAGCAACTCCAGTGTAGATTTGGCCTTGTGTTTCAGTTTATTGTCCTGCTGGAAGGTGAATTCATCTCCCAGTGTCTGGTGGAAAGCAGACTGAACCATTTTCTTTGCCTGTGCTTAGCTCCATTTTATTTTTTTATCCTGAAAAACTCCCCAGTCCTTAACGATTACAAGCATACCCATAACATTATGCAGCCACCACTATGCTTGGAAATATGGAGAGTGGTACTCAGTAATGTATTGTAACACTTTGTATTCAGGACTCAAAGTTAATGGCTTTGTCAAATATTTTGCAGAATTACTTTAGTTTCTTGTTGCAAACAGGATGCATGTTTTTGAATATTTTTTTTTTATCCTATATGGGCTTCCTTCTATTCACTTTATCAATTAGGTTAGTATTGTGGAGTAACTACAATGTTGTTGATCCATCCTCAGTTTTCTCCTATCACAGCCATTAAACTCTGTAACTGTTTTAAAGTTACTACTGGCCTTATGGTGAAATCCTTGAGTGGTTTCCTTCCTGTCCAAAGTGTAATTAATAACTTCACCATGCCCAAAGGGATATTCAATGTCTGCTTTAAAAATGTTTACCCGTCTACCAATAGGTGCCTTTTGCGAGGCATTGGAAAAACTCCCTGGTCTTTGTGGTTGAATCTGTGTTTGAAATTCACTGCTCGACTGAGGGACCTTACAGATAATTGTATGTGTGGGGTACAGAGATGAGGTAGTTATATTCAAAAATCATATTAAACACTATTATTGCACACAGAGTCCATGCAACTTATTATGTGACTTATTAAGCACTTTTTCACTCCTGAACTATTTTAGGCTATTTAGGCCATAACTAAGCAGTTGAATACATTTCAGCTTTAAATTTTTCATGAATTTAACATTTAGAAAAAACATAATTCCTCTTTGACATGATGGGGTATTGTGTGTAGTTAGGCACGTTACAAAACATCTCAATTGAATCCATTTTTTCCCATTGTGTTGTGTTAGCTGTAACACAATGTGTTAAAAGTCCAGGGGTGTGAATACTTTCTGAAGGCCCAGTATATCATAACAGCAGCTGCCACTGAGACTTTCTATTGGACAAATTCAGGTCTTTCCCTGTTTGCTTTCTTATTGAAGAAACGTTTTTTAACAGAATATGCATAATAAATATGCCCCAGAGCTCTCTGGGTTGGGTATGAGGAGAGAGGAATGTAGATGGGGTAATGAATATGAACCCAGAGCTCTCTGGGTTGGGTATGAGGAGAGAGACTGGAATGTAGATGGGGTAATGAATATGACCCAGAGCTCTCTGGGTTGGGTCTGAGGAGAGAGACTGGAATGTAGATGGGGTAATGAATATGGACCCAGAGCTCTCTGGGTTGGGTATGAGGAGAGAGGAATGTAGATGGGGTAATGAATATGAACCCAGAGCTCTCTGGGTTGGGTATGAGGAGAGAGGAATGTAGATGGGGTAATGAATATGGACCCAGAGCTCTCTGGGTTGGGTATGAGGAGAGAGGAATGTAGATGGGGTAATGAATATGGACCCAGAGCTCTCTGGGTTGGGTATGAGGAGAGAGGAATGTAGATGGGGTAATGAATATGAACCCAGAGCTCTCTGGGTTGGGTATGAGGAGAGAGGAATGTAGATGGGGTAATGAATATGGACCCAGAGCTCTCTGGGTTGGGTATGAGGAGAGAGACAGGAATGTAGATGGGGTAATGAATATGAACCCAGAGCTCTCTGGGTTGGGTATGAGGAGAGAGACTGGAATGTAGATGGGGTAATGAGTATGAACCCAGAGCTCTCTGGGTTGGGTATGAGGAGAGAGAGGAATGTAGATGGGGTAATGAATATGAACCCAGAGCTCTCTGGGTTGGGTATGAGGAGAGAGGAATGTAGATGGGGTAATGAATATGAACCCAGAGCTCTCTGGGTTGGGTATGAGGAGAGAGACAGGAATGTAGATGGGGTAATGAATATGACCCAGAGCTCTCTGGGTTGGGTATGAGGAGAGAGAGGAATGTAGATGGGGTAATGAATATGGACCCAGAGCTCTCTGGGTTGGGTATGAGGAGAGAGGAATGTAGATGGGGTAATGAATATGACCCAGAGCTCTCTGGGTTGGGTATGAGGAGAGAGGAATGTAGATGGGGTAATGAATATGAACCCAGAGCTCTCTGGGTTGGGTATGAGGAGAGAGGAATGTAGATGGGGTAATGAATATGGACCCAGAGCTCTCTGGGTTGGGTATGAGGAGAGAGGAATGTAGATGGGGTAATGAATATGAACCCAGAGCTCTCTGGGTTGGGTATGAGGAGAGAGACTGGAATGTAGATGGGGTAATGAATATGAACCCAGAGCTCTCTGGGTTGGGTATGAGGAGAGAGGAATGTAGATGGGGTAATGAATATGACCCAGAGCTCTCTGGGTTGGGTATGAGGAGAGAGGAATGTAGATGGGGTAATGAATATGGACCCAGAGCTCTCTGGGTTGGGTATGAGGAGAGAGAGGAATGTAGATGGGGTAATGAATATGGACCCAGACCTCTCTGGGTTGGGTATGAGGAGAGAGGAATGTAGATGGGGTAATGAATATGAACCCAGAGCTCTCTGGGTTGGGTATGAGGAGAGAGGAATGTAGATGGGGTAATGAATATGGACCCAGAGCTCTCTGGGTTGGGTATGAGGAGAGAGGAATGTAGATGGGGTAATGAATATGAACCCAGAGCTCTCTGGGTTGGGTATGAGGAGAGAGACTGGAATGTAGATGGGGTAATGAATATGAACCCAGAGCTCTCTGGGTTGGGTATGAGGAGAGAGGAATGTAGATGGGGTAATGAATATGACCCAGAGCTCTCTGGGTTGGGTATGAGGAGAGAGGAATGTAGATGGGGTAATGAATATGGACCCAGAGCTCTCTGGGTTGGGTATGAGGAGAGAGAGGAATGTAGATGGGGTAATGAATATGGACCCAGAGCTCTCTGGGTTGGGTATGAGGAGAGAGGAATGTAGATGGGGTAATGAATATGGACCCAGAGCTCTCTGGGTTGGGTATGAGGAGAGAGGAATGTAGATGGGGTAATGAATATGAACCCAGAGCTCTCTGGGTTGGGTATGAGGAGGGAGACAGGAATGTAGATGGGGTAATGAATATGGACCCAGAGCTCTCTGGGTTGGGTATGAGGAGAGAGGAATGTAGATGGGGTAATGAATATGGACCCAGAGCTCTCTGGGTTGGGTATGAGGAGAGAGAGGAATGTAGATGGGGTAATGAATATGGACCCAGAGCTCTCTGGGTTGGGTATGAGGAGAGAGGAATGTAGATGGGGTAATGAATATGGACCCAGAGCTCTCTGGGTTGGGTATGAGGAGAGAGGAATGTAGATGGGGTAATGAATATGAACCCAGAGCTCTCTGGGTTGGGTATGAGGAGGGAGACAGGAATGTAGATGGGGTAATGAATATGGACCCAGAGCTCTCTGGGTTGGGTATGAGGAGAGAGGAATGTAGATGGGGTAATGAATATGGACCCAGAGCTCTCTGGGTTGGGTATGAGGAGAGAGGAATGTAGATGGGGTAATGAATATGGACCCAGAGCTCTCTGGGTTGGGTATGAGGAGAGAGACAGGAATGTAGATGGGGTAATGAATATGGACCCAGAGCTCTCTGGGTTGGGTATGAGGAGAGAGGAATGTAGATGGGGTAATGAATATGGACCCAGAGCTCTCTGGGTTGGGTATGAGGAGAGAGGAATGTAGATGGGGTAATGAATATGGACCCAGAGCTCTCTGGGTTGGGTATGAGGAGAGAGGAATGTAGATGGGGTAATGAATATGAACCCAGAGCTCTCTGGGTTGGGTATGAGGAGAGAGACTGGAATGTAGATGGGGTAATGAATATGAACCCAGAGCTCTCTGGGTTGGGTATGAGGAGAGAGGAATGTAGATGGGGTAATGAATATGACCCAGAGCTCTCTGGGTTGGGTATGAGGAGAGAGAGGAATGTAGATGGGGTAATGAATATGGACCCAGAGCTCTCTGGGTTGGGTATGAGGAGAGAGGAATGTAGATGGGGTAATGAATATGGACCCAGAGCTCTCTGGGTTGGGTATGAGGAGAGAGGAATGTAGATGGGGTAATGAATATGAACCCAGAGCTCTCTGGGTTGGGTATGAGGAGGGAGACAGGAATGTAGATGGGGTAATGAATATGGACCCAGAGCTCTCTGGGTTGGGTATGAGGAGAGAGGAATGTAGATGGGGTAATGAATATGGACCCAGAGCTCTCTGGGTTGGGTATGAGGAGAGAGACAGGAATGTAGATGGGGTAATGAATATGGACCCAGAGCTCTCTGGGTTGGGTATGAGGAGAGACAGGAATGTAGATGGGGTAATGAATATGGACCCAGAGCTCTCTGGGTTGGGTATGAGGAGAGAGGAATGTAGATGGGGTAATGAATATGGACCCAGAGCTCTCTGGGTTGGGTATGAGGAGACAGGAATGTAGATGGGGTAATGAATATGGACCCAGAGCTCTCTGGGTTGGGTATGAGGAGAGAGGAATGTAGATGGGGTAATGAATATGGACCCAGAGCTCTCTGGGTTGGGTATGAGGAGAGACAGGAATGTAGATGGGGTAATGAATATGGACCCAGAGCTCTCTGGGTTGGGTATGAGGAGAGAGGAATGTAGATGGGGTAATGAATATGGACCCAGAGCTCTCTGGGTTGGGTATGAGGAGAGAGGAATGTAGATGGGGTAATGAATATGGACCCAGAGCTCTCTGGGTTGGGTATGAGGAGAGACAGGAATGTAGATGGGGTAATGAATATGGACCCAGAGCTCTCTGGGTTGGGTATGAGGAGAGAGGAATGTAGATGGGGTAATGAATATGGACCCAGAGCTCTCTGGGTTGGGTATGAGGAGAGAGGAATGTAGATGGGGTAATGAATATGGACCCAGAGCTCTCTGGGTTGGTTATGAGGAGAGAGACAGGAATGTAGATGGGGTAATGAATATGAACCCAGAGCTCTCTGGGTTGGGTATGAGGAGAGAGGAATGTAGATGGGGTAATGAATATGGACCCAGAGCTCTCTGGGTTGGGTATGAGGAGACAGGAATGTAGATGGGGTAATGAATATGACCCAGAGCTCTCTGGGTTGGGTATGAGGAGAGAGGAATGTAGATGGGGTAATGAATATGACCCAGAGCTCTCTGGGTTGGGTATGAGGAGAGAGGAATGTAGATGGGGTAATGAATATGGACCCAGAGCTCTCTGGGTTGGGTATGAGGAGAGAGGAATGTAGATGGGGTAATGAATATGGACCCAGAGCTCTCTGGGTTGGGTATGAGGAGAGAGGAATGTAGATGGGGTAATGAATATGACCCAGAGCTCTCTGGGTTGGGTATGAGGAGAGAGGAATGTAGATGGGGTAATGAATATGGACCCAGAGCTCTCTGGGTTGGGTATGAGGAGAGAGGAATGTAGATGGGGTAATGAATATGAACCCAGAGCTCTCTGGGTTGGGTATGAGGAGAGAGGAATGTAGATGGGGTAATGAATATGGACCCAGAGCTCTCTGGGTTGGGTATGAGGAGAGAGGAATGTAGATGGGGTAATGAATATGGACCCAGAGCTCTCTGGGTTGGGTATGAGGAGAGAGGAATGTAGATGGGGTAATGAATATGGACCCAGAGCTCTCTGGGTTGGGTATGAGGAGAGAGGAATGTAGATGGGGTAATGAATATGGACCCAGAGCTCTCTGGGTTGGGTATGAGGAGAGAGGAATGTAGATGGGGTAATGAATATGGACCCAGAGCTCTCTGGGTTGGGTATGAGGAGAGAGGAATGTAGATGGGGTAATGAATATGGACCCAGAGCTCTCTGGGTTGGGTATGAGGAGAGAGGAATGTAGATGGGGTAATGAATATGAACCCAGAGCTCTCTGGGTTGGGTATGAGGAGAGAGACAGGAATGTAGATGGGGTAATGAATATGACCCAGAGCTCTCTGGGTTGGGTATGAGGAGAGAGGAATGTAGATGGGGTAATGAATATGACCCAGAGCTCTCTGGGTTGGGTATGAGGAGAGAGGAATGTAGATGGGGTAATGAATATGACCCAGAGCTCTCTGGGTTGGGTATGAGGAGAGAGGAATGTAGATGGGGTAATGAATATGGACCCAGAGCTCTCTGGGTTGGGTATGAGGAGAGAGGAATGTAGATGGGGTAATGAATATGGACCCAGAGCTCTCTGGGTTGGGTATGAGGAGAGAGGAATGTAGATGGGGTAATGAATATGGACCCAGAGCTCTCTGGGTTGGGTATGAGGAGAGAGGAATGTAGATGGGGTAATGAATATGACCCAGAGCTCTCTGGGTTGGGTATGAGGAGAGAGGAATGTAGATGGGGTAATGAATATGGACCCAGAGCTCTCTGGGTTGGGTATGAGGAGAGAGGAATGTAGATGGGGTAATGAATATGGACCCAGAGCTCTCTGGGTTGGGTATGAGGAGAGAGGAATGTAGATGGGGTAATGAATATGGACCCAGAGCTCTCTGGGTTGGGTATGAGGAGAGAGGAATGTAGATGGGGTAATGAATATGGACCCAGAGCTCTCTGGGTTGGGTATGAGGAGAGAGGAATGTAGATGGGGTAATGAATATGGACCCAGAGCTCTCTGGGTTGGGTATGAGGAGAGAGGAATGTAGATGGGGTAATGAATATGGACCCAGAGCTCTCTGGGTTGGGTATGAGGAGGGAGGAATGTAGATGGGGTAATGAATATGGACCCAGAGCTCTCTGGGTTGGGTATGAGGAGAGACAGGAATGTAGATGGGGTAATGAATATGAACCCAGAGCTCTCTGGGTTGGGTATGAGGAGAGAGACAGGAATGTAGATGGGGTAATGAATATGAACCCAGAGCTCTCTGGGTTGGGTATGAGGAGAGAGGAATGTAGATGGGGTAATGAATAGGAACCCAGAGCTCTCTGGGTTGGGTATGAGGAGAGAGGAATGTAGATGGGGTAATGAATATGGACCCAGAGCTCTCTGGGTTGGGTATGAGGAGAGAGGAATGTAGATGGGGTAATGAATAGGAACCCAGAGCTCTCTGGGTTGGGTATGAGGAGAGAGGAATGTAGATGGGGTAATGAATATGAACCCAGAGCTCTCTGGGTTGGGTATGAGGAGAGAGGAATGTAGATGGGGTAATGAATAGGAACCCAGAGCTCTCTGGGTTGGGTATGAGGAGAGAGGAATGTAGATGGGGTAATGAATATGAACCCAGAGCTCTCTGGGTTGGGTATGAGGAGAGAGGAATGTAGATGGGGTAATGAATAGGAACCCAGAGCTCTCTGGGTTGGGTATGAGGAGAGAGGAATGTAGATGGGGTAATGAATATGGACCCAGAGCTCTCTGGGTTGGGTATGAGGAGAGAGGAATGTAGATGGGGTAATGAATATGAACCCAGAGCTCTCTGGGTTGGGTATGAGGAGAGAGGAATGTAGATGGGGTAATGAATAGGAACCCAGAGCTCTCTGGGTTGGGTATGAGGAGAGAGGAATGTAGATGGGGTAATGAATATGAACCCAGAGCTCTCTGGGTTGGGTATGAGGAGAGAGGAATGTAGATGGGGTAATGAATATGAACCCAGAGCTCTCTGGGTTGGGTATGAGGAGAGAGGAATGTAGATGGGGTAATGAATATGAACCCAGAGCTCTCTGGGTTGGGTATGAGGAGAGAGGAATGTAGATGGGGAGTAATAATTAGTCCAGATGTGTCTATTGGACAAAATCAGGTATGTTCCTGTAGAAAACACCTTGGTGTTGGTGATTGATGTAGCCAACGTTAACTCGCCAGCTAGCTGTCAGTGGCAACCCTGAACATCCAGCTGTCCAAATGAATACTGTTGATCTCTTAGGACCGGTTACTATCAGGTCTGGTTTATGAGGGGAACAACTCTGTTAGATAGTGTTGCCTGGTTTATAAGGTCTAGTTTGCGCATGGGGTCCAAAGTCACTCTTGTTGTGCCAGGGAGAGAGAGAGTGACAGAGATGGTGATAGAATGAAGAGAAGAAGCCCGATCTGATCTCCCACTGAGGCTCTCTCACCCCAGATCTGTGTGTGTCTGTATTTTATATGCACACTTGCCTGTGCATATACAGTTTAAGTCAGAAGTTTACATACACCTTAGGCAAATACATTTAAACTCAGTTTTTCACAATTCCTGACATTTAATCCTAGAAAAAATTCCCTGTCTTAGGTCAGTTATGATCACCACTTTATTTGAAGAATGTGAAATGTCAGAATAATGGTAGAGAGAATGATTTATTTCAGCTTTTATTTCTTTCATCACATTCCCAGTGGGTCAGAAGTTTACATACACTCAATTAGTATTTGGTAGCATTGCCTTTAAATTGTTTAACTTGGGTCAAATGTTTCGGGTAGCCTTCCACAAGCTTCCCACAATAAATTGAGTGAATTTTGGCCCATTCCTCCTGACAGAGCTGGTGTAACTGAGTCAGTTTGTAGGCCTCCTTCCTTTCACATACTTTGTGATGGCCACTCCAATAACTTGACTTTGTTGTCCTTAAGCCAACTTGCCACAACTTTGGAAGTATGCTTGTGGTCATTGTCCATTTGGAAGACCCATTTGCGACCAAGCTTTAACTTCCTGACTGATGTCTTGAGATGTTGCTTCAATATATCCACATAATTTCCCCTCCTCATGATGCCATCTATTCTGTGAAGTGCACCAGTCCCTCCTGCAGCAAAGCACCCCCACAACATGATGCTGCCACCCCCGTGCTTCACGGTTGGGATGGTGATCTTTGGCTTGCAAGCCTCCACCTTTTTCCTCCAAACATAACGATGGTCATTATGGCCAAACAGTACTATTTTTGTTTCATCAGACCAGGGGACATTTCTCCAAAAAGTACGATCGTTGTCCCCATGTGCAGTTGCAAACCATAGTCTGGCTTTTTTTATGGCGGTTTTGGAGAAGTGGCTTCTTCCTTGCTGAGCGGCCATTCAGGTTATGTCGATATAGGACTCGTTTTACTGTGGATATAGATACTTTTGTACCTGTTTCCTCCAGCATCTTCACAAGGTCCTTTGCTGTTGTTCTGGGATTGGCACTTTTCGCCCCAAAGTACGTTCATCTCTTGGAGACAGAACGTGTCTCCTTCCTGAGCGGTATGACGGCTGCGTGGTCCCATGGTGTTTATACTTGCGTACTATTGTTTGTACAGATGAACGTGGTACCTTCAGGTGTTTGGAATTGCTCCCAAGGATGAACCAGACTTGTGGAGGTCTACAATTATTTTTCTGAGGTCTTGGCTGATTTCTTTTGATTTTCCATGATGTCAAAGAGGCACTGAGTGTGAAGGTAGGCCTTGAAATACATCCACAGGTACACCTCCAATTGACTCAAGTGATGTCAATTAGCATATTCTAAAGCCATGACATCATTTTCTGGAATTTTCCAAGCTGTTTAAAGGCACAGTCAACTTAGTGTATGTAAACTTCTGACCCACTGGAATTGTGATACAGTGAATTATAAGTGAAATAATCTGTCTGTAAACAACTGTTGGAAAAATTACTTGTGTCATGCACAAAGTAGATGTCTTAACCGACTTGACAAAACTATAGTTTGTTGACAAGAAAACGAGTTTTAATAACTCCAACCTAAGTGTATGTAAACTTCCGACTTCAACTGTATAATGTCCACTCAACATTACATAGCTCTGTTCAACACGAGGCAAACAATGAACTAATATGAAGGAACAATCCTCCATTCACTCTCTTCCTTCTTTCCTCTCATCCTTCCCTTCTCTCCTCACTTTCTCTTTTCTTCTCTCCTGTCTTCAGTATAGTGCGGTGGATTCCAACCCCCTGTCAGTCTACGTCATGCACCCCTTCTGGAACTCTGTCGTCAAGGTGAGGACACACACACACACAGGTTATTGTGACTATGACTACAGTGTGTGTGTATTATGATAATGAGGTCTGTGCATGATTAATGAGGTTTCCTCTGTCTGCTGAGATACAATAACCGTGACCCTCTCTCTACCTCTACCCTTCGCTCTCTCTCAATTGAAAGGGCTTCATTGGCATCGGAAACACATGTGTACATCTCCAAAGCAAATGGAATAGACAATAAATGAAAGGGAAATTAACAAGGGAAACATTAGTGAACATTACACTCACAAAGGTTTTCAAAGAATACAGACATTTCAAATGTTATATTATTTACAGTGTTGTAACAATGTGCAAGTAGTTTTAATATGAAAGGTAAAATAAATAAACAGAATGATATGGGTTGTAGTTACAATGTTGGTGCTCCACTGGTTACCCTTTTGTCATGGCAACAGGTGTGATGGCAAACTGGTATTTCACCCAGTAGATATGGGAGTTTATCAGTGTTTGATTTGTTTTCAGATTCTTTGTGGTTCTGTGTAATCTGAGGGAAATATGTGTCTCTAATATGGTCATACATTTGGCAGGAGGTTAGGAAGTGCAGCTCAGTTTCCACCTCATGCACATAGCCAGTCTTCACATAGGCAGACCTGGCTCTCAAGAGAAGACAGTCTATGGCATTTTATTTATTTGTCCCATTTTGTGAATTTTTGGTTGGCGAGTTGACCTCACAAACATAAAGGACAATGTGTTAATTGATTGATTGTATTTTTAGCCAGATCCTAATTTGGATGTTGAGTTTTATGTTCCTTTCGATGGCGTAGTCTTGTCTCAACGATCACAGCCTTGTGGAAGTTATCTGTGGTGTTAATGTTTAGGCCCAGGTACACTACTGGTCAAAAGTTTTAGAACAAATCAAATTAAACTTTATTTGTCACCTGCGCCAAATACAACAGATGTAGACCTTACCATGTAACCAACAGTGCAGTTCAAGAAGAGTGAAGAAAATATTTATCAAATAAACTAAAGTAACACAATAAAATAACAATAATGATGGGATACCAGTACCGAGTCAATGTGGGGGGGCACCGGTACCGAGTCAATGTGGGGGGGCACCGGTACCGAGTCAATGTGGGGGGGGTACAGGTACAGAGTCAATGTGGGGGGGTACCGGTACAGAGTCAATGTGGGGGGGTACCGGTACAGAGTCAATGTGGGGGGGTACCGGTACAGAGTCAATGTGGGGGGGCACCGGTACAGAGTCAATGTGGGGGGGCACCGGTACAGAGTCAATGTGGGGGGGTACAGGTACCGAGTCAGTGTGGGGGGGTACTGGTACCGAGTCAGTGTGGGGGGGTACTGGTACCGAGTCAGTGTGGGGGGGTACTGGTACCGAGTCAGTGTGGGGGGGTACCGGTACCGAGTCAGTGTGGGGGGGTACCGGTACCGAGTCAGTGTGGGGGGGTACTGGTACCGAGTCAGTGTGGGGGGGGTACTGGTACCGAGTCAATGTGGGGGGGGTACAGGTACCGAGTCAATGTGGGGGGGGTACAGGTACCGAGTCAATGTGGGGGGGTACAGGTTAGTCGAGGTAATTTGTACATGTAGGTAGGGGTGAAGTGACCATTCATAGATAAACAGCGAGTAGCAACAGTGTACAAAAAACGAATGGAGAGGGGGGGCTGTCAATATAAATAGTCCGGTGGCCATTTGATTAGTTGTTCAGCAGTTTTATGGCTTGGGGGGTAGAAGCTGTTAAGGAGCCTTTTGGTCCTAGACTTGGCGCTCCGGTACCGCTTGCCGTGCGTTAACAGAGAAAACCGTCTATGACTTGGGTGACTGGAGTCTTTGACAATTTTTGGGGGTTTTCCTCTGACACCGCCTATTATATAGGTCCTGGAAGGCAGGAAGCTTGGCTCCAGTGATGTACTGGGCCGTACACACTACCCTCTGTCGTGCCCTCTTCACGGCTGTCTTGGTGTGTTTGGACCATGATAGTTCGTTGGTGATGTGGACACTAAGGAACTTGAAACTCTCGACTCGCTCCACTACAGCCCCGTCTATGTTAATGGGGGAAACCTACTCATTCAAGGATTTGTCTTAATTTTTTCTACATTGTATAATAATATTGAAAACATCAAAACTATGAATTAACACAAATGGAATCATGTAGAAACCAAAAAAGTGTTTGAGATTATCAAAGTAGCCACCCTTTGCCTTGATGACAGCTTTGCACACTCTTGGCATTCTCTCAACCAGCTTCATGAGGTAGTCACCTGGCATGCATTTCAATTAACAGGTGTGCATTGTTAATTTCTAGAATTTCTTTCCTTAATGCGTTTGAGTAAATCAGTTGTGTTGTGACAAGGTAGGGGTGGTATACAGAAAATAGCCCTATTTGGTAAAAGACCAAGTCCATATTATGGCAAGAACAGCTCAAATAAGCAAAGAGAATCGACAGTCCATATTTACTTTAAGACATGAAGGTCACTCAATCTGGAATATGTCAAGAACTTTTAAAGTTTCTTCAAGTGCAGTCGCATTAACCATCAAGCGCTATGATGAAACTGGCTCTCATGAGGACCGCCACAGGAAAGGAAGACCCAGAGTTACCTCTGCTGCAGATAATACGTTCATTAGAGTTACCAGCCTCAGAAAGTTGCAGCCCAAATAAATGCTTCACAGAGTTCAAGTAACAGACAAATCTCAACTACAACTGTTTAGAGGTCGATTTGCTGCAAAGAAACCACTACTAAAGGACACCAATAAGAAGAGACTTGCTTGGGCCAAGAAAAAGGTGGAAATTTGTCCTTTGGGCCAAAGTCCAAATTTGAAGTTTTTGGTTCCAGATGCCGTGTCTTTGTGAGACTCGTTGTGGGTGAACGGATGATCTCCGCATGTGTATTTCCCACCATAAAGCATGGAAGAGGAGGTGTGATGGTGTGGGGGTGCTTTGCTGATGACACTGTCTGTGATTTATTTAGAATCCAAGGCACACTTAACCAGCATGGTTACCACAGCATTCTGCAGTGATACGCCATCCCATCTGGTTTGGGATTAGTGGGACTATCATTTGTTTTTCGACAGGACAATGACCCTACACACCTCCAGGCTGTGTAAGGGCTATTTGACCAAGAAGGAGAGTAATGGAGTGCTGCATCAGATGACCTGGCCTCCACAATCATCCGACCTCAACCCAATTGAGATGGTTTGGGTTGAGTCGGACCGCAGAGTGAAGGAAAAGCAGCCAACAAGTGCTCAGCATTTGTGGGAACTCATTCAAGACTTTTGGAAAAGCATATCAGAGAGAATGCCAAGATTGTACAAATGTGTCATCAAGGCGAAGGGTGGCTATTTTAAGAATCTCAAATATAAAATATATTTTGATTCAAGACTTTTTTTTGGTTTTTTGGTTATTCGATATGTGTTATTTCATAGTTTTGAATGTAGAAAATGGTAAAAATAAAGGAAAACCCTTGAATGAGTAGGTGTTCTAAAACTTTTGCCCGGTAGTGTATATATAATTATGTTTGTGTGCTCTAGGTCAACAGTGTCTAGATAGAATTTGAATTTGTTGTCTTGGCTACTGGACTTTTTTTGGAACACCATTATTTTTGAGATTCACTGACAGAATCAGTGCAGAAGATCTAGGTGCTGCTGTAGGCCCTCCTATTTGGTGCGTTTGATCCAGAAAAACACTGGTTCCAACTTGTGTAACGTGACTACAAAATATCTCAAAAGTTACCTGTAAACTTTGCCAAAACATTTCAAACTACTTTTGTAATACAACTTTAGGTATTTTTTTAACGTAAATAATCGATAAAATTGAAGACGGGATGATCTGTGTTCAATACAGGATTAAAACAAACTGTAGCTAGCTTTCTGGATACGCGCCTCTAACAAACAGGACACTTCAAGTGACCCTCGTTCAAGATGGCCGTACCTCTTCATTACAGAAAGAAAAAACCTAAACCAATTTCTAAAGACTGTTGACATCCAGTGGAAGCCGTAGGAACTGCAAGAAGGTCAATTAGAAATCTGGATTCCCAATGAAATCCCATTGAAAAGACAGTGACCTCAAAAAAAAAAAGAATCTGAATGGTTAGTCCTCGGGGTTTCGCCTGCTAAATAAGTTCTGTTATACTCACAGACATGATTCAAACAGTTTTAGAAACTTCAGAGTGTTTTCTATCCAAATCTACTAATAATATGCATATCTTATCTTCTGGGGAGGAGTAGCTGGCAGTTGAATTTGGGTATGCTTTTCATCCAAAGGAATGGAATTAAGAATATATAAATACCTGGACAAGCAATGTCAGACTGACATAGACCAACACACAGTACAATAAAATATAATACAGTATACACATATGAGATGAGTAATGCAAAATATGTAAACATTACTAAAGTGACTAGTGTTCCATTATTTAAGTAGCCTGTGACGTCAAGTCTATGTATATAGGCAGCAGCCTCTAATGTGCTAGTGATGGCAGTCTGATGGCCTTGAGATAGAAGCTGTTTTTCAGTCTCTCGGTCCCAGCTTTGATACACCTGAACTGACCTCGCCTGGATGATAGCGGGGTGAACAGGCAGTGGCTCGGGTGATTACACATGATTATCTTTTTGGCCTTTCCTGTGACATCGGGTGCTGTAGAGAAGGCTACAACGCAGCTCTCTCAGGGAGAAGGCTACAACGCAGCTCTGTCAGGGAGAAGGCTACAACGCAGCTCTCTCAGGGAGAAGGCTACAACGCAGCTCTCTCAGGGAGAAGGCTACAACGCAGCTCTCTCAGGGAGAAGGCTACAACGCAGCTCTCTCAGGGAGAAGGCTGCAACGCAGCTCTCTCAGGGAGAAGGCTACAACGCAGCTCTCTCAGGGAGAAGGCTACAACGCAGCTCTCTCAGGGAGAAGGCTGCAACGCAGCTCTCTCAGGGAGAAGGCCGCAACGCAGCTCTCTCAGGGAGAAGGCCGCAACGCAGCTCTCTCAGGGAGAAGGCCACAACGCAGCTCTCTCAGGGAGAAGGCTACAACGCAGCTCTCTCAGGGAGAAGGCTACAACGCAGCTCTCTCAGGGAGAAGGCTACAACGCAGCTCTCTCAGGGAGAAGGCTACAACGCAGCTCTCTCAGGGAGAAGGCTACAACGCAGCTCTCTCAGGGAGAAGGCTACAACGCAGCTCTCTCAGGGAGAAGGCTACAACGCAGCTCTCTCAGGGAGAAGGCTACAACGCAGCTCTCTCAGGGAGAAGGCTACAACGCAGCTCTCTCAGGGAGAAGGGCACAACGCAGCTCTCTCAGGGAGAAGGGCACAACGCAGCTCTCTCAGGGAGAAGGCTACAACGCAGCTCTCTCAGGGAGAAGGCTACAACGCAGCTCTCTCAGGGAGAAGGCTACAACGCAGCTCTCTCAGGGAGAAGGGCACAACGCAGCTCTCTCAGGGAGAAGGGCACAACGCAGCTCTCTCAGGGAGAAGGGCATGTTATGGCCGGCGTGAAATTTGAGGCATTATCAAATTGTCAAATTGTGAACGAGAGACTGATGAAGTGTGTACAGCCTGGGCAAATAACAAAGCAGAGCTCATGCCTTTCAAGTGACTTTTTTCAAATCATCATTAGTCTCATCATGCATCATTTGGAGAAAATATATTTTATTCAGCTTTGTTCAATTGTGTTCTTCATAATATAAAATAATGCCTTTGAATTCTGAGCAAATCTTGTCTGGTAAATGAACTAGTGTAGCCCACAGCCACATGGCATGGACAGATCAGGACCTATCATAAGGACAACTCAGGGTATGATATTCTGTTCTTCTGAAATAGACTACATTTTCTTCATATCATGTTTCTTTAGACCTGTCTAAAATAAATAATGGATGTTTTAATGGCTTGTTGTCTATGTGTGGAAGCCAGGAGATGCTAAATGTGTTTGTTAATTAACGGTAAATTACTGTGAGACCGACCAGTTATTTGCTTGACTGTCACCGGCTGACTACATTTCGTGACCCCCACAGCCCACAGCCCTTCCCTCCCCAGGAGTTGTGACCCGCTTTTGTTGGTTGTTTTGTCATTGTTGTCTGGGGGGGCATATGGGGGAGGGAACGGTGTCACCTCCAGGCAGGTGTTTGTCTAGGGGGGCATATGGGGGAGGGAACGGTGTCACCTCCAGGCAGGTGTTTGTCTAGGGGGGCATATGGGGGAGGGAACGGTGTCACCTCCAGGCAGGTGTTTGTCTGGGGGGGCATATGGGGGAGGGAACGGTGTCACCTCCAGGCAGGTGTTTGTCTGGGGGGGCATATGGGGGAGGGAACGGTGACACCTCCAGGCAGGTGTTTGTCTAGGGGGGCATATGGGGGAGGGAACGGTGTCACCTCCAGGCAGGTGTTTGTCCCCCTGTGTGCTGAGGGGGGGCATATGGGGGAGGGAACGGTGTCACCTCCAGGCAGGTGTTTGTCCCCCTGTGTGCTGAGGGGGGGCATAAGGGGGAGGGAATGCTGTCACCTCCAGGCAGGTGTTTGTCCCCCTGTGTGCTGAGGGGGGGCATATGGGGGAGGGAACGGTGTCACCTCCAGGCAGGTGTTTGTCTGGGGGGGCATATGGGGGAGGGAACGGTGTCACCTCCAGGCAGGTGTTTGTCTAGGGGGGCATATGGGGGAGGGAACGGTGTCACCTCCAGGCAGGTGTTTGTCTAGGGGGGCATATGGGGGAGGGAACGGCGTCACCTCCAGGCAGGTGTTTGTCTGGGGGGGCATATGGGGGAGGGAACGGTGTCACCTCCAGGCAGGTGTTTGTCTAGGGGGGCATATGGGGGAGGGAACGGTGTCACCTCCAGGCAGGTGTTTGTCTGGGGGGGCATATGGGGGAGGGAACGGTGTCACCTCCAGGCAGGTGTTTGTCTAGGGGGGCATATGGGGGAGGGAACGGTGTCACCTCCAGGCAGGTGTTTGTCTAGGGGGGCATATGGGGGAGGGAACGGTGTCACCTCCAGGCAGGTGTTTGTCTAGGGGGCATATGGGGGAGGGAACGGTGTCACCTCCAGGCAGGTGTTTGTCTAGGGGGGCATATGGGGGAGGGAACGGTGTCACCTCCAGGCAGGTGTTTGTCTAGGGGGGCATATGGGGGAGGGAACGGTGTCACCTCCAGGCAGGTGTTTGTCTAGGGGGGCATATGGGGGAGGGAACGGCGTCACCTCCAGGCAGGTGTTTGTCTGGGGGGGCATATGGGGGAGGGAACGGTGTCACCTCCAGGCAGGTGTTTGTCTAGGGGGGCATATGGGGGAGGGAACGGTGTCACCTCCAGGCAGGTGTTTGTCTAGGGGGGCATATGGGGGAGGGAACGGTGTCACCTCCAGGCAGGTGTTTGTCTAGGGGGGCATATGGGGGAGGGAACGGTGTCACCTCCAGGCAGGTGTTTGTCTAGGGGGGCATATGGGGGAGGGAACGGTGTCACCTCCAGGCAGGTGTTTGTCTAGGGGGGCATATGGGGGAGGGAACGGTGTCACCTCCAGGCAGGTGTTTGTCCCCCTGTGTGCTGAGGGTGTCGGGTTCTGGCATTTAGGTCGCCACAGACTAGTGCATGTCACTGGGCCTGGAAATGATTGAACTCCATCTCTAGGATGGAGAAGCTGTCGTTAAAATATGGTGATTCTAGTGGGGGGGGGGGGGGGGGGGTGTAGGTATTTCTGATTTATTTGGTAAAGTTCAGGTTTCTGCTCTTTAGGCAGATGACCTCAGGACTTGGATATTCCAGGATGAGATGGTGAAGGCTTTGTGTTCCATAAAGTGTCCAATGTTGTTAGTCGTGTGGTTTGGCCGGGGTTCCCCGCAGGTCTCGGAGGGGTGGGGGTCCCGCAGGTCTGGGTGGGTTGTCTATTGATCTGTTGCTCCTGTGTGACGTGTTGGGGCTGCGTTTGAGAGCGATGTCCTTTAGAGTCTGGGTAAAGGTGGGCACTGCTGCCTTGTAGAGGTGGGCCTGGTCATAAAGGCTGGTCCAGGGTGGAGTGGTGGGCCAGGTAAACATTTGGTTTTGAGGCACAGTCATGGGAAATACTTGCATTTACCCGCTGTATGGAAGTCTTTTCGTGGTAGCAGGGTGGATATAACCACTTGTGCATTGGGGAAAGCAGAAGAAACTTTTTCAATCACTCACTTCAGTGCTGTGGCCACCCTTTCCTGCTGTGCTCTCAGGTGGTTTGTGCCTGTGTGTATTATTATGTGGCTGGGTGACCCTAGTTGGTCCTCAGACAGAAGGTCTAGGGGGCGCTGGGTGTATTATTATGTGGCTGGGTGAACCTAGTTGGTCCTCAGACAGGACAAGTGTTTGGACACCAGAGTTTAGACACACTGTTTAGGAGAAAAGTTTATTTTCAGTCTCTCTCTCCCTCTACTTTCTCCCCCCCTCTCTCTCCCTCTACTTTCTCCCCCCCCCTCCCTCTCTCTCTCCATCCCTCTCTCTCTCCCTCCCCCCCTCTCTCTCCCTCTCTCTCTCTCTCTCTCTCTCTCTCTCTCCCTCTCCCTCTCTCTCTCTCCCCCTCTCTCTCTCTCCCTCTCTCTCCCCTCTCTCTCTCTCCCCCCCTCCCTCTCCCCCCCCCCCCCCCTCTCCCCCCCCCCCCCCCCTCTCTTTTCCAGGTGATGCCCAGATGGTTAGCTCCTAACCTCATCACCTTCACTGGTTTCATGTTCCTGGTCTTCAACTTCCTCATGCTGTCCTTCTACGACTACCACTTTGATGCATCCGGTACGCCGCCCGCCCGCCGTGTGTGTTAGTCTGTATGTGTGGGGTGTGGTGCAGGTGTGTGGGGTGTGGTGCAGGTGTGTGTGGGGTGTGGTGCAGGTGTGTATGTGCAGGTGTGTGGGGTGTGGTGCAGGTGTGTGTGGGGTGTGGTGCAGGTGTGTATGTGCAGGTGTGTGGGGTGTGGTGCAGGCGTGTGTGTGTGGGGTGTGGTGCAGGTGTGTATGTGCAGGTGTGTGGGGTGTGGTGCAGGCGTGTGTGTGTGGGGTGTGGTGCAGGTGTGTATGTGCAGGTGTGTGGGGTGTGGTGCAGGCGTGTGTGTGTGGGGTGTGGTGCAGGTGTGTATGTGCAGGTGTGTGGGGTGTGGTGCAGGCGTGTGTGTGTGGGGTGTGGTGCAGGTGTGTATGTGCAGGTGTGTGTGTGTGGTGCAGGCGTGTGTGTGTGGGGTGTGGTGCAGGTGTGTATGTGCAGGTGTGTGGTGTGTGGGGTGTGGTGCAGGTGTGTGTGTGTGTGTGTGGGGTGTGGTGCAGGTGTGTGTGTGGGGTGTGGTGCAGGTGTGTATGTGCAGGTGTGTGTGTGTGTGTGTGTGTGTGTGTGTGTGTGTGTGTGTGGTGCAGGTGTGTGTGTGGGGTGTGGTGCAGGTGTGTGTGTGTGTGTGTGTGGGGTGTGGTGCAGGTGTGTGTGTGGGGTGTGGTGCAGGTGTGTATGTGCAGGTGTGTGTGTGTGTGTGTGTGTGTGGTGCAGGTGTGTGTGTGTGTGTGGGGTGTGGTGCAGGTGTGTGTGTGTGCAGGTGTGTGTGTGTGTGTGTGTGTGGTGCAGGTGTGTGTGTGTGTGTGTGTGTGGTGCAGGTGTGTGTGTGGGGTGTGGTGCAGGTGTGTATGTGCAGGTGTGTGTGTGTGTGTGTGTGTGGTGCAGGTGTGTGTGTGTGTGTGTGGGGTGTGGTGCAGGTGTGTGTGTGCAGATGTGTGTGTGTGTGTGTGTGGTGCAGGTGTGTGTGTGTGTGGGGTGTGGTGCAGGTGTGTATGTGCAGGTGTGTGTGTGTGTGTTTGTGTGTGTGTGTGTGTGTGTGTGTGTGTGTGTGTGGTGCAGGTGTGTGTGGTGCAGGTGTGTGTGTGTGTGTGTGTGTGTGTGTGTGATGCAGGTGTGTGTGTGTGTGTAAAGTCCAGTGCTCACTGGAACATGTTTCCTTCATGACTAAAGGGTTACAACCTACTCAAAACACAGTGTACACACACACCCTCACATGACTCATGAAAGGACTAGTTGATGCAACAATGGACTTACGGACTTATACACTGTATATACAGTTGGCTCAAATTACTGGCACCCCTGACTGGTAATGCACAAACAATGCTTAAACAAATCATTATAATTATAGAGATAAACTCAAAATACCAACATGTGAGAAATACTGTACTGTACTAATGTTTCAATGGAACATTGGAACCAAGCAGAATTTAATACAAAAATCAATGTCCTCCAAATCAAGGTTTCACAATTAATGGCACCCTTAAAGATTATTGTAAATAACATCTACCAAAATTAATCCACAAATTAAATTCCACTTATTTATGTTTATCTAAGTCTTAAGGAACTATATTGAGCCATTACATCACTTCCTGTTTCACTAGGGTATAAAAATGAGGGAACACACATGAAATATCCAACGGTCATCCAACACCATGAAGAAAACAAAAGAACTGGCAGTTCAAAAGGGACAAATGCTCGTAGACCTCCATAAATCTGGTAATGGATACAAGAAGATCCACAAACGATTGAATATACCACTGAGCACTGTCAGGGCAATTATTTAAACATTCAAAAGATATGGAACAGTTGAAAACCTCACGGGTAGAGGACCCAAATGCATTTTGCCCCCCAGGACGGGGAGGAGGATGGTGAGAGAAGCAACAAAATCCCCAAGAATCACTGTGAACTAGATTTGCAGGCCTTGGTGGCGTCTTGGGGTCACCAGGTTTCATAAAGCACCATCAGACGCCACCTCCACAACCACAGGCTCTTTGGAAGGGTTGCCAGAAGAAAGCCCTTAATGACCCCAAGACACAGACGCTTGGAGTTTGCCAAACGTCATTTTAATTATGACTAGAAGAAGGTGCTCTGGTCAGATGAGACCAATGAACGTTTTGGTCAGATACAGCATTGGAATGTTTTGGCGTCGAAACAGAGATGCATACAAGGAGAGGCACCTCATACCCACGGTGAAATATGGAGGGGGGTCAGTGATGTTTTGGGGCTGTTTTAATTCTAGAGGTCCAGGGGCACTGGTTAAGATTAATGGCATAATGAATTCCGCCAAGTATCAGGCCATTTTGGCTGACAATCTGGTTGCCTCTGCCAGAAGGTTGGGACTTGGCCGTAAGTGCACTTTCCAACAAGACAATGACCCGAAACAGACCTCAAGATCCACACAGAAAGGGTTCTGTGACAACAAAATCAATGTTTCTGCCATGGCCATCTCAGTCGCCGGACCTCAATCCAATCGAAAACCTGTGGGCTGAGTTGAAGAGGGCAGTTGATAAGTGCAAACCCAAGAATGTGAAGGATCTTGAAAGGATCTGCATAGAGGAATAGTCCAAAATCCCTCCGAATGTGTTCCTTAACCTTGTCAAACATTACAGGAAAAGACTCCATGCTTTTATCCTTGCCAGAGGTGGTGGCACTAAGTACTACATGAGGAGTGCCAATAATTATGAAACCTTGAATTTGGTTAAATTTATTTTGTATTAAATAATTGTATGATTTTGGTGGGTTCCATTGAAACATTAATAAAGTACAGTATTTCTCACATGTTGGTATTTTGAGTTTATCTCTATAATTATATTGTTTATATTTGTTTATGTATTGTTTGTGCGTTGCCATCAGGGGTGCCAGTAGTTTTGGAGCCCACTGTACATACATACACACACAAGTATGTGGACACCATTCAAATTTGTGGATTTGTCTATTTCAGCCACACCCATTGCTGACCGGTGTATAAAATAGAGCACAATGCCATGCAATCTCCATAGACAAACATTGGCAGTAGAATGGCCTTACTGAAGAGCTCAGTGACTTTCAACGTGACACCGTCATAGGATGCCACTTTTCTAACAAGTCAGTTCGTCCAATTTGCTGCCTCGGTCAACTGTAAGTGTTGTTATTGTGAAGTGGAGCAACAACGGCTCAGCCGTGAAGTGGTAGGCCACACAAGCTCACAGAACGGGACCCGCCGAGTGCTGAAGTACATAGCTTGTAAAAATCGTCTGTCTTCGGTTGCAACACTCTCACTACCGAGTTCCAAACTGCTTCTAGAAACAACGCCAACACAATAACTGTTTGTTGGGAGCTTCATGAAATGGGTTTCCATGGCCTTGCAGCCGCACACAAGCCTAACATCACCATGTGCAATGCAAGGCGTCGGCTGGAGTGGTGTAAAGCTCCCCGCTATTGGGCTCTGGAGCAGTGGAAACCCGTTCTCTGGAGTGATGAATAATGGACTGGGGCTTTTTCATGGTTCGGGCCCTGAGTTCCAGAGAAGGGAAATATTAACGAGACAGGTACATTCTAGATTATTCCTCGTAGCAACCGTTTTGGGGAAGGCCCTTTCCTGTTTCAGCATGACAATGCCCCCCGTGTACAAAGCCAGGTCGATACAGAAACGATTTGTTGAGATCGGTGTGGAAGTACTTGACTGGCCTGCAAAGAGCCCTGACCTCAACCCCATCGAACACTATTGGGATGAATTGAAATGCCGACTGCGAGCCAGGCCTAATTACCCAACATCAGTGCCCGACCTCATTAATACTCTTCTGGCTGAATGGAAGAAAGTCCCCGCAGCAATGTTCCAACATCTACTGGAAAGCCTTCCCAGAAGAGTGGAGGCTGTTATAGCAGCAATGTTCCAACATCTAGTGGAAAGCCTTCCCAGAAGAGTGGAGACTGTTATAGCAGCAATGTTCCAACATCTAGTGGAAAGCCTTCCCAGAAGAGTGGAGGCTGTTGTAGCAGCAATGTTCCAACATCTAGTGGAAAGCCTTCCCAGAAGAGTGGAGGCTGTTATAGCAGCAATGTTCCATCATCTAGTGGAAAGCCTTCCCAGAAGAGTGGAGGCTGTTATAGCAGCAATGTTCCAACATCTAGTGGAAAGCCTTCCCAGAAGAGTGGAGGCTGTTATAGCAGCAATGTTCCAACATCTAGTGGAAAGCCTTCCCAGAAGAGTGGAGGCTGTTATAGCAGCAATGTTCCAACATCTAGTGGAAAGCCTTCCCAGAAGAGTGGAGGCTGTTATAGCAGCAATGTTCCAACATCTAGTGGAAAGCCTTCCCAGAAGAGTGGAGGCTGTTATAGCAGCAATGTTCCTACATCTAGTGGAAAGCCTTCCCAGAAGAGTGGAGGCTGTTATAGCAGCAATGTTCCAACATCTAGTGGAAAGCCTTCCCAGAAGAGTGGAGGCTGTTACAGCAGCAATGATCCAACATCTAGTGGAAAGCCTTCCCAGAAGAGTGGAGGCTGTTACAGCAGCAATGATCCAACATCTAGTGGAAAGCCTTCCCAGAAGAGTGGAGGCTGTTATAGCAGCAGTGTTCCAACATCTAGTGGAAAGCCTTCCCAGAAGAGTGGAGGCTGTTATAGCAGCAGTGTTCCAACATCTAGTGGAAAGCCTTCCCAGAAGAGTGGAGGCTGTTATAGCAGCAATGTTCCAACATCTAGTGGAAAGCCTTCCCAGAAGAGTGGAGGCTGTTATAGCAGCAATGTTCCAACATCTAGTGGAAAGCCTTCCCAGAAGAGTGGAGGCTGTTATAGCAGCAATGTTCCAACATCTACTGGAAAGCCTTCCCAGAAGAGTGGAGGCTGTTACAGCAGCAATGTTCCAACATCTACTGGAAAGCCTTCCCAGAAGAGTGGAGGCTGTTATAGCAGCAATGTTCCAACATCTAGTGGAAAGCCTTCCCAGAAGAGTGGAGGCTGTTATAGCAGCAATGTTCCAACATCTAGTGGAAAGCCTTCCCAGAAGAGTGGAGGCTGTTATAGCAGCAATGTTCCAACATCTAGTGGAAAGCCTTCCCAGAAGAGTGGAGGCTGGTACAGCAGCAATGTTCCAACATCTAGTGGAAAGCCTTCCCAGAAGAGTGGAGGCTGTTATAGCAGCAATGTTCCAACATCTACTGGAAAGCCTTCCCAGAAGAGTGGAGGCTGTTACAGCAGCAATGTTCCAACATCTACTGGAAAGCCTTCCCAGAAGAGTGGAGGCTGTTATAGCAGCAATGTTCCAACACCAAGAGGAAAGCCTTCCCAGAAGAGTGGAGGCTGTTATAGCAGCAATGTTCCAACATCTAGTGGAAAGCCTTCCCAGAAGAGTGGAGGCTGTTATAGCAGCAATGTTCCAACATCTAGTGGAAAGCCTTCCCAGAAGAGTGGAGGCTGTTATAGCAGCAATGTTCCAACATCTAGTGGAAAGCCTTCCCAGAAGAGTGGAGGCTGTTATAGCAGCAATGTTCCAACATCTAGTGGAAAGCCTTCCCAGAAGAGTGGAGGCTGTTATAGCAGCAGTGTTCCAACATCTAGTGGAAAGCCTTCCCAGAAGAGTGGAGGCTGTTATAGCAGCAATGTTCCAACATCTAGTGGAAAGCCTTCCCAGAAGAGTGGAGGCTGTTATAGCAGCAATGTTCCAACATCTAGTGGAAAGCCTTCCCAGAAGAGTGGAGGCTGTTATAGCAGCAATGTTCCAACATCTAGTGGAAAGCCTTCCCAGAAGAGTGGAGGCTGTTATAGCAGCAATGTTCCAACATCTAGTGGAAAGCCTTCCCAGAAGAGTGGAGGCTGTTATAGCAGCAATGTTCCAACATCTAGTGGAAAGCCTTCCCAGAAGAGTGGAGGCTGTTATAGCAGCAATGTTCCAACATCTAGTGGAAAGCCTTCCCAGAAGAGTGGAGGCTGTTATAGCAGCAATGTTCCAACATCTAGTGGAAAGCCTTCCCAGAAGAGTGGAGGCTGTTATAGCAGCAGGTGTCCACATACTTTTGGTCATGCAGTGTATGTAGACTTATGCTTCCGCAAAATAACTGATTTCAGTGTGTGTTTGTGTGTTAGCTGAAGGATACACTCATGTGCCAAGCTGGGTTTGGGTCGCTGCAGGACTTTTCAACTTCCTGGCGTATACACTGGGTGAGTACTGCTGTGTGTGTAGGGTGTGTGTAGGGTGTGTGTGTGTGTGTAGTGTGTGTACGCTAGGTAAGTTCTCTCATTGTAATTGTGTTTGACACCTGTTTTCATTAGCATCCAACACTAGTTCATGGACATCGAGGCAAATTAGGTTTTTAGAGCGGGAGTCGTCTTATCGAGCGTTCAGAACAATATTCACACCTCTTGACTTTTTCCACCGTGCGTTGTCTTACAGCCTGAATTTAAAATGGACTAAATTGAGATTTGTTTGTTACTACACACAATACCCCACGATGTCAAAGTCAGTTCAGGAGTGAAAATGTGTTTAACAAGTCACATAATAAGTTGCATGGACTCTCGTACAATAATATACAATTATCTATAAGGTCCCTCAGTCGAGCAGTGAATTTCAAACACGGATTCAACCAAAAAGACCAGGGAGTTTTTAATAATAGGTTCTATGTGGCTCGACGTTCCATGACAGTAAGACGTGGTTGGCAGAATAGATGGATGCAGTTCAATACATAATTAATATAATTCACCAATTCATTACTCGGTTGTCCAAATATCAGGTTGTAAATCCCAGCTGGTACGTTGTTTTCTGCCTCCATTCAGTTTCAGTTTCAACGACTCGATATTCTGGACAAAACGTACGACTGTAACTAAGGCTGGGAACGTCAATACAATCGACCTAGCAATGATCACAAGTCAGTCACAGCGTATCTATTTACGTAGGTCTTTATGTAGCAAGCTAAAAACACGGAGCCTAACTAGCTAGTTGCTGGGAGGATGTCATGCCATTGGAGGAGTGGGTGAGTAACCAACTTTTCCTCTCATTGTTTTTTGTGGCTATAGCTAGAAATGCAGGTGTCATTTTAGTTAGCTAGCAAGAAATGTGAATCACTTTGCTAGCTAGCTGTGCTGAACTTGAACGACTGTTATCCACAGTTAGCATATCTCATAGTTGTCAATCAAATGTATTTGGCATCGATCAAATGGGTGGGCAGGCAAGTTCCCATTCAGTTGTCAAAACGTGGGTTAGGACAGAAGCATGCAGGTAGCCTAGTGGTTAGAGTGTTAAGCCAGTAAACGAAAGTTTGCTAGATCGAATCCCTGAGCTTACACTCACACCTGTGTTAACGAGAGAATCACTGACATGATGTCAGCTGGTCCTTTTGTGGCAGGGCTGAAATGCAGTGGAAATGTTTTTGAGGGATTCAATTCATTTTAATGGCAAAGAGGGACTTTGCAATTAATTGCAATTCATCTGATTACTCTTCATAACATTCTGGAGTATATGCAAATTGCCATCATACAAACTGAGGCAGTAGACTTTGTGAAAATTAATATTTGTGTCATTCTCAAAACTTTTGGCCTCGACTGTAGACTTGTTTATGTGCTGCTGTGCGGTTTGTTGCTAACGTTACTTTGCTACCTGCCAACTTTACGGTTTTTACTTTTTAATTAGCGATGATATTTTTAGTTTTTCCCCTCGCTCTACTTTTTTCATTAAACTTTTCCACCCCGGACGCTTTATCTGGACGTGGTTCGTCAGGACCTCCACCAGCCGAAGCTAAGTAGTAACATTAACATGATGCCTTCTAATTGCAGTCACTCTACTCATAATATACAGGAGAACGATCGCCTCACGGCGAGGATAGCTGTGCTGCAAGCCCAGCTTCAGACGCAATCGTTAGGCAAGGGTAATTTCAGTGTAGGAAAGGATGAAACAGCGTCTGTGCCACCAGTAAGTACAGATAGTAGTATAAATCCCCTCGCACGGTCCCTGCAGCCGGACAACTTTCTCATGGCTTCTGGAGGGAAATGCTGTAGGAATGCTCAACCGGTGTCGCTCATTCAGCCGACAAAAACTCTCAACCGGTTCTCCCCATTAAGCAGCGAGTCGGAGTCTGAGGCCGAGCCTTCTCTGGTCTCTACTCCTCCCGTTACGGGGTCTGAGACGACGAAGCCTCCCACCATTAGCTCTGACAAATTGAAAACCCTAGTCATTGGCGACTCCATTACCCGCAGTATTAGACTTAAAACCAATCATCCAGCGATCATACACTGTTTACCAGGGGGCAGGGCTACCGACGTTAAGGCTAATCTGAAGATGGTGCTGGCTAAAGCTAAAACTGGCGAGTGTAGAGAGTATAGAGATATTGTTATCCACGTCAGCACCAACCATGTTAGGATGAAACAGTCAGAGGTCACCAAGCGCAACATAGCTTCAGCGTGTAAATCAGCTAGAAAGATGTGTCGGCATCGAGTAATTGTCTCTGGCCCCCTCCCAGTTAGGGGGAGTGATGAGCTCCACAGCAGAGTCTCACAACTCAATCGCTGGTTGAATCTTCGTAATTTTGCAAAAATCTGAAACTTTCTGTCCAAAAATGATGCAGAAAAATGTATCCATGCTTTTTTTTCTTCTAGATTAGACTACTGCAATGCTCTACTTTCCGGCTACCCGGATAAAGCACCAAATAAACTTTAGTTAGTGCTAAATACGGCTGCTAGAATCTTGACTAGTACCAAAAAAATGTGATCATATTACTCCCGTGCTAGCCTCTCTACACTGGCTTCCTGTTAAGGCTAGGGCTGATTTCAAGGTTTTACTGCTAACCTACAAAGCACTACATGGGCTTGCTCCTACCTATCTTTCCGATTTGGTCCTGCCGTACATACCTACACGTACGCTACGGTCACAAGACGCAGGCCTCCTTACTGTACCTAGAATTTCTAAGCAAACAGCTGGAGGCAGGGCTTTCTCCTATAGAGCTCCATTTTTTTGGAATGGTCTGCCTATCCATGTGAGAGACGCAGACTCGTTCTAGACCTTTAAGTCTTTATTGAAGACTCATTTCTTCAGTAGGTCCTATGATTGAGTGTATTCTGGCCCAGGAGTGTGAAGGTGAACAGAAAGGCTCTGGAGCAACGAACCACCCTTGCTGTCTCTGCCTTGCCTCTCTCCACTGGGATTCTCTGCCTCTAACCCTGTTACAGGGGCCGAGTCACTGGCTTACTGGTACTCTTCCATGCCGTCCCTAGGAGGGGTGCGTCACTTGAGTGGGTATAGTCACTGACGTGATCTTCCTGTCCGAGTTGGCGCCCCCCTTGGGTTGTGCCGTGGCGGAGATATTTGTGGGCTATACTCGGCCTTGTCTCAGGGTAGTAAGTTGGTGGTTGAAGATATCCCTCTAGTGGTGTGGGGGCTGTGCTTTGGCAAAGTGGGTGGGGTTATATCCTTCCTTCCTATATCCATTCTTTCTCTCTCTCGGAGGAACTGAGCCCTAGGACCATGCCTCAGGACTACCTGGCCTTATGACTCCTTGCTGTCCCCTGTCCACCTGGCCGTGCTGCTGCTCCAGTTTCAACTGTTCTGCCTGCGGCTATGGAACTCCGACCTGTTCACTGGACATGCTACCTTGTCCCGGACCTGCTGTTTTGGACTCTCTCTCTCCTGCACCTGCTGTCTCTAACTCTGAATGATCGGCTATGAAAAGCCAACTGACATTTACTCCTGAGGTGCTGACCTGTTGCACCCTCTACAACCACTGTGTTTATTATTATCTGACCCTGCTGGTCATCTATGAACGTTTGAACATATTGGCCATGTTCTGTTATAATCTCCACCCTGCACAGTCAGATGAGGACTGGCCAGCCCTCAGAGCCTGGTTCCTCTCTAGGTTTCTTCCTAAGTTCCGGCCTTTCTAGGGAATTTTTCCTTCTACAGCTGCGTTGCTTGCTGTTTGGTGTTTTAGGCTGGGTTTCTGTACAGCACTTTGTGACATCGGTTGATGTAAAAAGGGCTTTATAAATACATTTGATTGATTGTTTTGATATGCGCAATGCCACGCGTCGGCTGGAGTGGTGTAAATCTCTTCTCTATCGGACTCTGGAGCAACACGTTCTCTGGAGGGAAGAGTCACGCTTCACCATCTGGCGGACGAATCTGGGTTTGGCGGATGCCAGGAGAACGCTACAGGCCCCAATGCATAGTGCCAACTGTAAAGTTTGGTGGAGGAGGTATAATGGTCTGTGGCTGTTATTCATGGTTCGGGCCCATTAGTTCCAGTGATGGGAAATCTTAACACTACGGGGACATTCTTGATTATTCTTTGTGACAACAGTTTGGGGAACGCCATTTCCTGTTTCAGTATGACAATGCCTGCGTGCACAAAGGAAGGTCCATGTGGAACTTGACTGGCCTCGACAGAACCCTGACCTCTAACCCCGTTGAACACCTTTTGGAACGCCGACTGCGAACAACAACAACAACCTACGGAGCCAAATCGCCCAACATCTAAAGTCACGCTGTTGATGCTGCCTGTAAACACACAGTCCAGTTCAAAGTGAATGATGGCAGGCCCGTGTGGTAAATGTCTAACTGTAGCTCTGATTGGCTATGGCGCACCGGTCTGTTTAGACTCCGGTCCTGGACAAGACAGATGTTTTTATTAGGTTTTATTTACTGCAGTGTAGGGCTGACCCCATTTAGTCGATCGATAGGCTGTTGGTCGACCGAGATTTCTTTGTCGAGCAGCAGCAAAACATGTTTTTTTTTTCCATGGTGTACAAGACACCTGTCTGAGTGGACTGATCCATTGTAGAAGCCGTCCATCAGTCTAAGACATGTGGTACTGAAATTGTTCAATAGTTATAATGCATAAGAACAATGGTGCAACACTAATACAAATAATATTGTTTTATAACAAATGGGCTTTCTCCCGCTTTGGATAGTGGTCACTGTCCGCGGTTCTGAAACACATCCGTGAGCTGTTGAGTTGGCGCCTTTTCCAAGACCATGTTGCTATGTGCATAATAGCAAAGTTAACCAGTATATTGGACCAGGTTGCTATGTGCATAATAGCAGTTAACCAGTATATTGGACCAGGTTGCTATGTGCATAATAGCAGTTAACCAGTATATTGGACCAGGTTGCTATGTGCATAATAGCAGTTAACCAGTATATTGGACCAGGTTGCTATGTGTATAATAGCAGTTAACCAGTATATTGGACCAGGTTGCTATGTGTATAATAGCAGTTAACCAGTATATTGGACCAGGTTGCTATGTGTATAATAGCAGTTAACCAGTATATTGGTGTGGAGACCAGAGTATAGTATATTGGACCAGGTTGCTATGTGTATAATAGCAGTTAACCAGTATATTGGACCAGGTTGCTATGTGCATAATAGCAGTTAACCAGTATATTGGTGTGGAGACCAGAGTATAGTATATTGGACCAGGTTGCTATGTGTATAATAGCAGTTAACCAGTATATTGGACCAGGTTGCTATGTGCATAATAGCAGTTAACCAGTATATTGGACCAGGTTGCTATGTGCATAATAGCAGTTAACCAGTATATTGGACCAGGTTGCTATGTGCATAATAGCAGTTAACCAGTATATTGGACCAGGTTGCTATGTGCATAATAGCAGTTAACCAGTATATTGGACCAGGTTGCTATGTGCATAATAGCAGTTAACCAGTATATTGGACCAGGTTGCTATGTGCATAATAGCAGTTAACCAGTATATTGGACCAGGTTGCTATGTGCATAATAGCAGTTAACCAGTATATTGGACCAGGTTGCTATGTGCATAATAGCAGTTAACCAGTATATTGGACCAGGTTGCTATGTGCATAATAGCAGTTAACCAGTATATTGGACCAGGTTGCTATGTGCATAATAGCAGTTAACCAGTATATTGGACCAGGTTGCTATGTGCATAATAGCAGTTAACCAGTATATTGGACCAGGTTGCTATGTGCATAATAGCAGTTAACCAGTATATTGGACCAGGTTGCTATGTGCATAATAGCAGTTAACCAGTATATTGGACCAGGTTGCTATGTGCATAATAGCAGTTAACCAGTATATTGGACCAGGTTGCTATGTGCATAATAGCAGTTAACCAGTATATTGGACCAGGTTGCTATGTGCATAATAGCAGTTAACCAGTATATTGGACCAGGTTGCTATGTGCATAATAGCAGTTAACCAGTATATTGGACCAGGTTGCTATGTGCATAATAGCAGTTAACCAGTATATTGGACCAGGTTGCTATGTGCATAATAGCAGTTAACCAGTATATTGGACCAGGTTGCTATGTGCATAATAGCAGTTAACCAGTATATTGGACCAGGTTGCTATGTGCATAATAGCAGTTAACCAGTATATTGGTGTGGAGACCAGAGTATAGTATATTGGACCAGGTTGCTATGTGCATAATAGCAGTTAACCAGTATATTGGACCAGGTTGCTATGTGCATAATAGCAGTTAACCAGTATATTGGTGTGGAGACCAGAGTATAGTATATTGGACCAGGTTGCTATGTGTATAATAGCAGTTAACCAGTATATTGGTGTGGAGACCAGAGTATAGTATATTGGACCAGGTTGCTATGTGCATAATAGCAGTTAACCAGTATATTGGACCAGGTTGCTATGTGTATAATAGCAGTTAAGCAGTATATTGGTGTGGAGACCAGAGTATAGTATATTGGACCAGGTTGCTATGTGTATAATAGCAGTTAACCAGTATATTGGACCAGGTTGCTATGTGCATAATAGCAGTTAACCAGTATATTGGTGTGGAGACCAGAGTATAGTATATTGGACCAGGTTGCTATGTGTATAATAGCAGTTAACCAGTATATTGGACCAGGTTGCTATGTGCATAATAGCAGTTAACCAGTATATTGGACCAGGTTGCTATGTGCATAATAGCAGTTAACCAGTATATTGGACCAGGTTGCTATGTGCATAATAGCAGTTAACCAGTATATTGGACCAGGTTGCTATGTGCATAATAGCAGTTAACCAGTATATTGGACCAGGTTGCTATGTGCATAATAGCAGTTAACCAGTATATTGGACCAGGTTGCTATGTGCATAATAGCAGTTAACCAGTATATTGGACCAGGTTGCTATGTGCATAATAGCAGTTAACCAGTATATTGGACCAGGTTGCTATGTGCATAATAGCAGTTAACCAGTATATTGGACCAGGTTGCTATGTGCATAATAGCAGTTAACCAGTATATTGGACCAGGTTGCTATGTGCATAATAGCAGTTAACCAGTATATTGGACCAGGTTGCTATGTGCATAATAGCAGTTAACCAGTATATTGGACCAGGTTGCTATGTGCATAATAGCAGTTAACCAGTATATTGGACCAGGTTGCTATGTGCATAATAGCAGTTAACCAGTATATTGGACCAGGTTGCTATGTGCATAATAGCAGTTAACCAGTATATTGGACCAGGTTGCTATGTGCATAATAGCAGTTAACCAGTATATTGGACCAGGTTGCTATGTGCATAATAGCAGTTAACCAGTATATTGGACCAGGTTGCTATGTGTATAATAGCAGTTAACCAGTATATTGGAGAACAATGCAGGGGAGTTAGGAGAAGGGATAACAGCCCTTGGCTTAATTGTCAAAGATTTTGAAATACATATTTTTTATTTACTTATCCTTTATTTAATTAATTACACAGGAAAATGATTGGCTTTTGGTTTCATATCAATTACAATTTATAATTAGAATCTAAGGGGCTTTGATTGCATGGGAAATATATGTTTACATTGCCATAGCAAGTGAAATAGATAATAAACAAAAGTGAAATAAACAATAAAAATGAACAGTAAACATTACAGGCTGCGGTCAACTAAACAGCTACATTTATTGTTTATTTCATAACCCCACAGAGTCCCCAGGGAGAAATCAGAGAACACATGTCAACATTAATCACTGTTTTGCAACATACGTGTTCAGAAACGGTCTGTCTTCGCTATGATCGTCATCTGTCTCCTTCATCATCACCGGGAACCGGGAACCGGGAACGCTAGAGGCAGTGGGGATGGTTGTAGTTGGTCATCTGAAATGTGATTCAATCAGTTTGAGAAACACTTATCAGGCAATAATCAGTGGACTGAGAGATTGGAGAGATGGAGAGACGGGGAGACGGGGAGACGGGCAACATAGACTGATCTTACTTCACCTCTGAAACCAGCAATCGCAGCCATCAGCTGTTTCCCTGACAACTCCTGACAGAGGACATGACACTTCTGCCGGAAACATTATCCCCCCCATTTCTCTCAAATCATGATCCTCCCTCTCTCTTCCTTTCTCTCTCTCACAGTGATGTCATTCACAACACCACATGCCCCATTCTGTCTAAAACACTGGTTGATTCAATGAGAGGTTCCATCTCCCAGACTGGTTGATTCAATGAGAGGTTCCATCTCCCAGACTGGTTGATTTAATGAAAGGTTCCATCTCCCAGACTGGTTGATTCAATGAGAGGTTCCATCTCCCAGACTGGTTGATTTAATGAAAGGTTCCATCTCCCAGACTGGTTGATTCAATGAAAGGTTCCATCTCCCAGACTGGTTGATTCAATGAGAGGTTCCATCTCCCAGACTGGTTGATTTAATGAGAGGTTCCATCTCCCAGACTGGTCGATTCAATGAAAGGTTCCATCTCCCAGACTGGTTGATTCAATGAAAGGTTCCATCTCCCAGACTGGTTGATTTAATGAGAGGTTCCATCTCCCAGACTGGTCGATTCAATGAAAGGTTCCATCTCCCAGACTGGTCGATTCAATGAGAGGTTCCATCTCCCAGACTGGTTGATCTCCCAGACTATTCACTCTCTCCTTTAGATAGGTTATTGAGTTCCCTGATAGAAACGACAACTGTTGTGACAGCCGATATCTGGGCCCTGCTTTTCACACCACTTGGTGGCAACCATGGTTCATTTTGTCTGTCTGTAGACACTACTGTCTCCCTCTCTCCCTCTCTCTCTCTCTCTCTCTCTCTCTCTCTCTCTCTCTCTCTCTCTCTCTCCTCTCTCTCTCTCTCTCTCTCTCTCTCCTCTCTCTCTCCCCTCTCTCTCTCTCCTCTCTCTCTCTCTCTCTCTCTCTCTCTCTCTCTCTCTCTCTCTCTCTCTCTCTCTCTCTCTCTCTCTCTCTATGTGCCCTATATAGTGCACTACTTTTGACCAGGGCCTATAGTCCTTGGTCCATGTTCAAAAATAGTGCATTATGTAGAGAATAGGATGCCATTTGGAACTTATGCACTACTGTATGTAGGGAATAGGGTGCCATTTGGAACATGTACACTACTGTATGTAGGGAATAGGGTGCCATTTGGAACATGTACACTACTGTATGTAGGGAATAGGGTGCCATTTGACACTGAGCCATGGACAGACACCAGGACTTCTTTGATCCTCCCTCATGGCTGTATGACTACCGCCACCAAAGGCTTCTGCATTTCATTATGCTATTAAAATGTCAGTTTAATATAGTCACCTTCCAGCTTGATCTTGACCTTGTCTGCCTGTGGAAAAGACTTTCCAATACCGATATGTTGGTAGGTGAGAGGTTTCTACATTGTACCAAATGGTGCATTATGGCTGAATGTCTCCCAAAGAAACAAATGAGCAATTAATAGGTTAATACGGTGCCATTTCCTTTTGAAAAACAAATCATTTCTTGATAAATACTTGGTAATTCCTTTGAGTTGAGTGCTACTGTACCAGAAACCCTCTGCTGACACCTGATACCCCCTCTCTACTGACTCCTGATAGCCCCTCTCTACTGACTCCTGATACCTCCTCTCTGCTGACACCTGATACCCTCTCTCTACTGACTCCTGATAGCCCCTCTCTACTGACTCCTGATACCCCCTCTCTACTGACTCCTGATACCCCCTCTCTACTGACTCCTGATACCCCCTCTCTACTGACTCCTGATACCCCCTCTCTACTGACTACTGATAGCCACTCTCTACTGACTCCTGATACCTCCTCTCTGCTGACACCTGATACCCCCTCTCTACTGACTCCCTCTCTCTACTGACTCCTGATAGCCCCTCTCTACTGACTCCTGATACCCCCTCTCTACTGACTTCTGATACCCCCTCTCTACTGACTCCCTCTCTCTACTGACGCCTGATAGCCCCTCTCTACTGACTCCTGATACCCCCCTCCTACTGACCCTGATCCCTCTACACTCCTGATACCCCCTCTCTACTGACTCCCTCTCTCTACTGACTCCTGATAGACCCTCTCTACTGACTCCTGATACCCCCTCTCTACTGACTCCCTCTCTCTACTGACTCCTGATAGCCCCTCTCTACTGACTCCTGATACCCCCTCTCTACTGACTACTGATAGCCACTCTCTACTGACTCCTGATACCTCCTCTCTGCTGACACCTGATACCCCCTCTCTACTGACTCCCTCTCTCTACTGACTCCTGATAGCCCCTCTCTACTGACTTCTGATACCCCCTCTCTACTGACTCCTGATACCCCCTCTCTACTGACTTCTGATACCCCCTCTCTACTGACTCCCCTCTCTACTGACCCTGATAGCCCCTCTCTACTGACTCCTGATACCCCCTCTCTACTGACTCCTGATACCCCCTCTCTACTGACTCCTGATAGCCCCTCTCTACTGACACCTGATACCCCCTCTCTACTGACTCCTGATAGCCCCTCTCTACTGACTCCTGATACAACCTCTCTACTGACTCCCTCTCTCTCCTGACTCCTGATACCCCCTCTCTACTGACTCCTGATAGCCCCTCTCTACTGACTCCTGATACCCCCTCTCTACTGACTCCATCTCTCTACTGACTCCTGATAGCCCCTCTCTACTGACTCCTATACCCCTCTCTACTGACTCCCTCTTCTACTGACTCCTGATAGCCCTCTCTACTGACTCCGATAGCCCTCTCTACTGACTCCTGATACCCCCTCTCTGACTCCCTCTCTCTACTGACTCCTGATACCCCCTCCTACTGACCCCTCTCTCTACTGACTCCTGATAGCCCCTCTCTACTGACTCCTGATAGCCCCTCTCTACTGACTCCTGATACCCCCTCTACTGACTCCTCTCTCTACTGACTCCTGATAGCCCTCTCTACTGACTTCTGATAGCCCTCTCTACTGACTTCTGATAGCCGCTCTCTACTGACTCCTGATACCCCTCTCTACTGACTCCCTCTCTCTACTGACTCCTGATAGCCCCTCTCTACTGACTCCTGATACCCCCTCTCTACTGACTCCCTCTCTCCACTGACTCCTCATAGCCCCTCTCTACTGACTCCTGATACCCCATCTCTACTGACTCCCTCTCTCTACTGACTCCTGATACCCCCTCTCTACTGACTCCCTCTCTCTACTGACTTCTGATACCCGCTCTCTACTGACTCCCTCTCTCTACTGACTTCTGATACCCCCTCTCTACTGACTCCCTCTCTCACTGACTCTCTGATACCCCCTCTCTACTGACTCCTGATACCCCCTCTCTACTGACTTCTGATAGCCCCTCTCTACTGACTCCTGATAGCCGCTCTCTACTGACTCCTGATACCCCCTCTCTACTGACTCCCTCTCTCTACTGACTCCTGATAGCCCCTCTCTACTGACTCCTGATACCCCCTCTCTATACTGACTCCCTCTCTCCACTGACTCCTCATAGCCCCTCCTCTACTGACCTCCTGATACCCCATCTCTACTGACTCCCTCTCTCTACTGACTCCTGATACCCCCTCTCTACTGACTCCCTCTCTCTACTGATCTGATACCCGCTCTCTACTGATTCCCCTCTCTACTGACTTCTGATACCCCCTCTCTACTGACTCCCTCTCTCTACTGACTCCTGATACCCCCTCTCTACTGACTCCTGATACCCCCTCTCTACTGACTCCATCTCTCTACTGACTCCTGATAGCCCCTCTCTACTGACTCCTAATAGCCCCTCTCTACTGACTCCTGTAACCACTCTCTACTGACTCCCTCTCTCTACTGACTCCTGATAGCCCCCTCTACTGCCCTGATGCCCCTCTCTACTGACTCCTGATAGCCCTCTCTACTGACTCCTGTACCCCCTCTCTACTGACTCCCTCTCTCTGCTGCACCTGATCCCCCTCTCTACTGACTCCTGATACTCCCTCTCTACTGACACCTGATACCCCCTCTCTACTGACTCCTGATAGCCCCTCTCTACTGACTCCTGATACACCCTCTCTACAGACTCCCCCTCTCTACTGACTCCTGATAGCCCCTCTCTACTGACTCCTGATACCCCCTCTCTACAGACTCCCTCTCTCTACTGACACCTGATACCCCCTCTCTACTGACTCCTGATAGCCCCTCTCTACTGACTCCTGATACCCTCTCTCTACTGACTACTGATAGCCACTCTCTACTGACTCCCTCTCTCTACTGACTCCTGATACCCCCTCTATACTGACTCCCTCTCTCTACTGACTCCTGATAGCCCCTCTCTGCTGACTCCCTCTCTACTGACTCCTGATACCCCCTCTCTACTGACTCCTGATACCCCCTCTCTACTACTGACTCCCTCCTCTACTGACTCCTGATACCCCCTCTCTACTGACTCCTGATAGCCCCTCTCTACTGATTCCTGATACCCCCTCTCTACTGACTCCATCTCTCTACTGAATCCTGATAGCCCCTCTCTACTGACTCCTGATAGCCCCTCTCTATTGACTCCTGTAACCCCTCTCTACTGACTCCCTCTCTCTACTGACTCCTGTAACCCCTCTCTACTGACTCCCTCTCTCTACTGACTCCTGATACCCCCTCTCTACTGACTCCCTCTCTCTACTGACTCCTGATAGCCCCTCTCTACTGACTCCTGTAACCCCTCTCTATTGACTTCTGATAACCCCTCTCTACTGACTCCTGATAGCCCCTCTCTACTGACTCCTGATACCCCCTCTCTACTGACTCCATCTCTCTACTGACTCCTGATAGCCCCTCTCTACTGACTCCTGATAGCCCCTCTCTACTGACTCCTGATACCCCTCTCTACTGACTCATCTCTCTACTGACTCCTGATAGCCCCTCTCTACTGACTCCTGATAGCCCTCTCTACTGACTCCTGTAACCCCTCTCTACTGACTCCTGATAGCCCTCTCTACTGACTCCTGTAACCCCTCTCTACTGACTCCCCTCTCTCTACTGACTCCTGATACCCCCTCTCTACTGACTCCTCTCTCTAATGCTCATGATACCCCCTCTCTACTGACTCCCTCTCTCTACTGACTCCTGATACCCCTCTCTACTGACTCCCTCTCTCTACTGACTCCTGATAGCCCCTCTCTACTGACTCCTGATAGCCCCTCTCTACTGACTCCTGTAACCCCTCTCTACTGACTCCCTCTCCTCCTGACTCCTGATAGCCCCTCTCTACTGACTTCTGATAGCCCCTCTCTACTGACTCCTGATAGCCCCTCTCTACTGACTCCCTCTCTCTACTGACTCCTGATAGCCCCTCTCTACTGACTCCTGATACCCCCTCTCTACTGACTCCCCTCTCTACTGACTCCCTCTCTCTGCTGACACCTGATAGCCCCTCTCTACTGACTCCTGATACCCCCTCTCTACTGACTCCCTCTCTCTACTCTCACTGACTCTGATAGCCCATCTCTACTGACTCCTGATACCCTCTCTCTACTGACTCCCTCTTCTCTATGACTTTGATACCCTCTCTACTGACTCCCTTTCTCTGCTGACTCCTGATAGCCCCTCTCTACTGACTCCTGATACCCCCTCTCTACTGACTCCCTCTCTCTACTGACTCCTGATAGCCCCTCTCTACTGACTCCCCCTCTCTACTGACTCCTGATACCCCTCTCTACTGACTCCCTCTCTCTACTGACTCCTGATAGCCCCTCTCTACTGACTCCTGATACCCCCTCTCTACTGACTCCTCTCTCTCCACTGACTCCTGATAGCCCCTCTCTACTGACTCCTGATACCCCCTCTCTACTGACTCCCTCTCTCTACTGACTCCTGATAGCCCTCTCTCTACTGACTTCTGATAGCCCCTCTCTACTGACTCCTGTAACCCCTCTCTACTGACTCCCTCTCTCTACTGACTCCTGATAGCCCCTCTCTACTGACTCCTGTAACCCCTCTCTACTGACTCCCTCTCTCTACTGATTCCTGATACCCCCTCTCTACTGACTGCCTCTCTCTACTGACTCCTGATAGCCCCTCTCTACTGACTTCTGATTGCCCCTCTCTACTGACTCCTGATACCCCTCTCTACTGACTCCCTCTCTCTACTGACTCCTGATAGCCCCTCTCTACTGACTCCTGATACCCCCTCTCTACTGACTCCCTCTCTCCACTGACTCCTGATAGCACCTCTCTACTGACTCCTGATACCCCCTCTCTACTGACTCCCTCTCTCTACTGACTCCTGATAGCCCCTCTCTACTGACTCCCCTGATAGCCCCTCCTACTGACTTCTGATAGCCCCTCTCTACTGACTCCTATACCCCCTCTCTACGACTCCCTCTCTCTACTGACTCGACTCTGATACCCCTCTCTACTGACTCCCTCTCTCTACTGACTTCTGATACCCGCTCTCTACTACCTCCCTCTCTCTACTGACTTCTGATACCCCCTCTCTACTGACTCCCTCTCTCTAGACTCCTGATACCCCCTCTCTACTGAATCCTGATAGCCCCTCTCTACTGACTCCTGATACCCCCTCTCTACTGACTCCTGATAGCCCCTCTCTACTGACTCCTGATAGCCCCTCCTACTGACTCCTGTAACCACTCCTACTGACTCCCTCTCTCTACTGACTCCTGAAACCCCCTCTCTACTGACTCCTGATAGCCCCTCTCTACTGACTCCTGATACCCCTCTCTACTGACTC